>NC_045616.1:24820220-25020467 GCF_009829155.1 Mustela erminea | reverse complement strand
TCAAGTCTAGGCAGATGAGGGAAGAGGGGGTCTGAATAGACCTATAGACATCCTGCTCAGCATCTCTCCAAAGCCAGAGGGAGAAAGGTGCACATGAGGCCCAGGTATAATCTTATTCTCTGCCCTGATTTGGGAATATGAGTCTCCTGTTTCTGTACCCTCAATAGGAACTCATTACAAGCACTTCACTTTTAGCGGGTAGAGAGGAACTGTGTGCCTACATTGTGGGGAAGATATCACTTATTGAGGGAAGAAGTGGAATTCATAGGCACAGTATTCACAATTTGTGTAGTGTCAGTTAAACCTGAAAGGGAAGAATAAATGTAAAATGAAACCATAGCTTGTAGTACTCTAGAAATATCAAACTGCAGGGTACGTAAAAGCCCCAAATTGATAGTCATCCACATTAAGGGTCTTATGGTAATGACTTCCTGAACATGAACTCAGTCTAAAACTACAAAGCACACAATCTAAGGAAGGTTCTGCAAACATAGTGAACATTAAGGTTTAACATCAAAGAAGATCATTTAATTGAACAGTGCTATAGGGATGGTAAATAAGAATGTTTACAGTTAATAAAGATGTAAAGTCATAAAACACTACAAAGAAAAAATATTTAAAAAACCTAAAGTTTTAGAAGTGAAAAATAATGTTATAGAAATTATAAATAATGTGACACACAGATCACTTTTAATAAAGGGAAGACATACTGCTGTACATCTCTAGAAGGATGCTGCAGTGTCACCCATGACACTCATGCTACCTTCACATGCAATGGCCATGTCACCTCTACAGTCTCTGCATAAAATTGTTGAGGAAACGTGACAGACACATACATCAGACTGTGTTCACAAACATGGCACACATACTAAGTCCCTAGAAAATACACCACCCCCACTGAATTGTCTCATTCCTAAACCAACATGACCTATCAGACACACTCCAGCGACCTAAGAGAAAAAGTAGCTGCATTTTGTGAAGTAAAAATTGAGTTATAAGCTTCCCTGAAGTTTTTAAACCAAAGAGGAGACGTAATATGTTTGAGTTAATTTCTAAGGAACAAAAATGGACCTATTTCCTGAACATTGAGTTTAGAAATGTAGATTAGAAGGAAGAAAAACTAACCGGTGATTTTTGTGATATGTTTAAATTCATGGCAGAGTTCGAGATGATCCTAGAAATACACATATTTTACCAGGGAAATAACCAACAGCCTATAATTTCGCTGTTCATTGGTAAGGTTTAGAGGTAGGCTTATGCGTACGGTGAGTATAGATGCAAAAATTAATCAGATCAGTGTGTGGGAATGTGAGGAGGGTGACACCACCAACTGGGCCAAGTGACAGCTGAGCCATTTGGCAGTCAGTACCTCCTAGGAGGGGAGCTGTGCCCAATGTGGGGAGATGTGGCCTAGAGTCAGCCTTGGGAACCTACTAGAGTCTCCTGGTCCTGCAGAGCTGTGCAGCAGAGCCCTCAGGTAAGGTCCGACCCAGGTACCTGAAAGAGGAGGCCAAGGATCAGTAGTGGAAGTCTGTCAGTTCCTTCCTGTAAATTCGAACCCTCCCAGGAAGCAACAGGACTTTCATATCATAAACCACAGCTGGCAGACCAAAGACCTTTACTGACATGCTCTGAATTTATTCTTGTGGTAAACAGAATAGTCAGAGGGCAGGCATGTTATTACCATGTACTAGGCAAGAATTTGAGCCTCTGATCCATGGCAAAAAACAACATAAGGCTTTCAGAGGTAACCAGACATTTCATTCCAGAAAATGTTTTTAGATACCTAGATTTTAGAACTTTGAACAGAAGCTGGACTATAATCTTCATGGGGACAAGTGCCGTGTGGGTTATCATACATGCTATTTTCTTGAATGTTTAGTGAAGGCAAAAAAAAATTAAAAAAAAAAAAGTCACCTATCTGCTCTTCCTTCTCTTTCTCAGAAGTTTTAAACACATCTGAAGATATTTTATCTGGACCCTCTGGGTTGGCCCAAGGCCATGGCCAGATGGCAGCAGATGCAATCTCACAATACTCCTGTGTGTCTTCAGACAAGGTCTTTCACCGTGGTTTGTGGTGGGGGAGAAGTAGGGCTGAGGGGGAATCAGGCAGGGAGGTGAGGCAGCATGTTAACTCAAAATTAGAATTAAGTGCCCGTGCTCAGCTATGGCCATAAATGGCCCCTTTGCTCAAGGACTTCCCAAGGTCTCTGTTCTTAAATAATAGGCAGAAATGTACCATGTCAGGATCCCTGTCTTCTTTGGAAGACGCTCTTAAAGGATCTGAATGGGAAGATTAAAAATCTAAGAGAAATGTAGAAATACAATTCTGGAAGAGGAGTTTGGGGAAAGTTAGTGAAGTCTTAATTTGAACATCTCCAGCACCAGGATTCCCAGGAAGACCTGAAAATTTATTTTGTCTATATAATATCATTATATCTATCTATCCTCTCTCTACATATATATGTGTGTATAGATAGACACCAACATAGAAGTAGATAGATACACTTGCAGAATTCTTCATAAAACTTGTACCCCATCCTCCCTAATTACACAGTTTCTCATGAGGAAAATCAAGCTGAAAATACCCAATGTTAGTGACTCCATACTGTTTCAGAGACATGGTTCTTTCTACATCTTCAGTGTTCTTTACACATCTCCAGAAATCCTACATGCAAGGTACTCAGTATTATGGGCATCCACCATAAACATAATTTTGATCATTGTTATTTACTTCTCTTTTGGAGTAAGTGAAGTTTTAAGAGGTAAACTCACCTTAATATTAGAGTTTTCTACTGAGAAAATCACTTAATTTCTGTGAGAGCAAGTGTCATGTGTGGTAATGTTGTCTAACTTAGAGTGTTTACTCAGTGTGGCTCTTCTGAAAGGATACAGACTCCAGAAGATGTCGCATCTCAATATATTGTTTTATTTTTATTCCATTCACCAGAATTCAAGACCACCCAGGAGGATGCAGCCCATCCTAAGTCCTCTGGCGTGGTCCCTCCTGGTGGTGAGGCAGCTGAACAAGAATCTTCTGCCTCATCCTACTACACCTGTTTCTCGTCCTTATCTGAGATCATTCAGGATAATGAGGATGGTAAGGGAAATACACAGGTGGGGTCTGAGCATGGATGGGAGGTACAACTGAGCTGCTCAGCCCAAGCCCTCTTATTTAAGACTCCACTTAAAAATCTGAAGAGGGCTTCAGGGCAGAGGCACTAAGACTGAAGGCTCTGCAGAGGGACAAATGGGAGTGTGCCTCCAGGGTTAGGACCCAGTTACTCGTGAGAGTGCTGGGACAGCTGGGGGCCGGGAAGAGCACTGTGCTGGTGTGGGCCTTTCATCATAGTCTTCCCTCTCAGGTTAGCATAGACTCCTCAAACACACTCCTGCATCTGTCTGCCTTCCTACCAGTTATGGTCCCATTTCTCCTTCCCTTTGCTTTTAGACATGCCTTCATTCTTCATCAATCTTCCCATTCTCTTGTATGTGAGGGCACAGCTATGCCCTCATACCCTCACTCCTTCACACAATCAGACTCACCCATTTACACACTAATGCCATACGGAATTTACATCCCCTCACACCAATCACCTGGTTTAACTACCTCACACTAAGCCAAATTGTGAAAAATTGGTACACCCTGAGAGGGGTGCACCTTCATATAGAGCCTTACTCATCCATGTGCCACTTCATGCACGAAGACATTGGCACTTCACAGAGCTGCATGTTCGGGGAGCCCAGGTCACTTCTGGTAACACTCTAAATCCTGTTGTCTCATGACAAGAAACGGCACCGGTCCTGCACTTGTTCATATGCTCTGCCACACTGTGGAATACACATGCACACACTCATCTGCCATCACCTTGCACCATCATCAGAAACTATCATCAGGGTCTCCTGGGTGGCTCAGTCATTTGGGCAGCCAACGCTTGGTTTTGGCTCAGGTCATGATCTCGGCGTCATGTGATCAAGCCCTGTGTCAGGCTCCATGCTCAGCAGAGAGTCTGCTTGTCCCTCTCCCTCCACCCCTCCTGTCTCTCTCAAATAAACAAAACACTGAAGAAAAAAAAAGAAAGAAAAAACCCCACCACTCACCAGCTGTGTCCCAAAACACACTTGCAACTCCACAAGACACACCACACCCTCATTTCCACATAGCTAGACCATGTACACACCTCAAAGCATAGCACTCAGACACTTGCTCTGTGAGAGCAAATGTCATGTGTGGTAATGTTGTCTAACTTAGAGTGTTTACTCAGTGTGGCTCTTCTGAAAGGATACAGACTCCAGAAGATGTCGCATCTCAATATATTGTTTTATTTTTATTCCATTCACCAGAATTCAAGACCACCCAGGAGGATGCAGCCCATCCTAAGTCCTCTGGCGTGGTCCCTCCTGGTGGTGAGGCAGCTGAACAAGAATCTTCTGCCTCATCCTACTACACCTGTTTCTCGTCCTTATCTGAGATCATTCAGGATAATGAGGATGGTAAGGGAAATACACAGGTGGGGTCTGAGCATGGATGGGAGGTACAACTGAGCTGCTCAGCCCAAGCCCTCTTATTTAAGACTCCACTTAAAAATCTGAAGAGGGCTTCAGGGCAGAGGCACTAAGACTGAAGGCTCTGCAGAGGGACAAATGGGAGTGTGCCTCCAGGGTTAGGACCCAGTTACTCGTGAGAGTGCTGGGACAGCTGGGGGCCGGGAAGAGCACTGTGCTGGTGTGGGCCTTTCATCATAGTCTTCCCTCTCAGGTTAGCATAGACTCCTCACACACACTCCTGCATCTGTCTGCCTTCCTACCAGTTATGGTCCCATTTCTCCTTCCCTTTGCTTTTAGACATGCCTTCATTCTTCATCAATCTTCCCATTCTCTTGTATGTGAGGGCACAGCTATGCCCTCATATCCTCACTCCTTCACACAATCAGACTCACCCATTTACACACTAATGCCATACGGAATTTACATCCCCTCACACCAATCACCTGGTTTAACTACCTCACACTAAGCCAAATTGTGAAAAATTGGTACACCCTGAGAGGGGTGCACCTTCATATAGAGCCTTACTCATCCATGTGCCACTTCATGCACGAAGACATTGGCACTTCACAGAGCTGCATGTTCGGGGAGCCCAGGTCACTTCTGGTAACACTCTAAGTCCTGTTGTCTCATGACAAGAAACGGCACCAGTCCTGCACTTGTACATATGCTCTGCCACACTGTGGAATACACATGCACACACTCATCTGCCATCACCTAGCACCATCATCAGAAACACTCATCAGGGTCTCTTGGGTGGCTCAGTCAGTTGGGCAGCCAACGCTTGGTTTTGGCTCAGGTCATGATCTCGGCGTCATGTGATCAAGCCCTGCGTCAGGCTCCATGCTCAGCAGAGAGTCTGCTTGTCCCTCTCCCTCCACCCCTCCTGTCTCTCTCAAATAAACAAAACACTGAAGAAAAAAAAAGAAAGAAAAAAACCCACCACTCACCAGCTGTGTCCCAAAACACACTTGCAACTCCACAAGACACACCACACACTCATTTCCACATAGCTAGACCATGTACACACCTCAAAGCATAGCACTCAGAGAATTCTGAAATATCACATGTGTATATACTTAGGCTCCACATGTCTTCATAGGAATAGTCTCATGGGCATCTCGCCTCCTCCAGATACCGCAGACTTATTCTATTTGTCTTACACTTGAAATTTTCTTTCCTAGGAGCTCTTCAAACAGACCAGCTTGTTTCTTATTCCAAGAAATGTGAGACTTCCTCACACTTTCTATATAGCTCCTTTACTTTGCAACTGGCTAATGATCCTAAGCCTTCTGTGTCCTCTGCAAACACAGAAGAGGAAACATTCATGAATGTCTACTATATGAATGTAAGAACAAAAAGGGGCGTGGCTGTCCTCAATGATGAGCAAGAAAGCCTGGAGCCTCCCACCAAAAAAACAAAAAAAGAAAAAAAGACCTTTTCTGATCTCCAGGGAGCAGTCACCCCCTCTTGCACTACTAAGGAGCCACCAACTTGCAGTGCATCCAGGCAGACAGTAGAAGAGCAGGAGAAAGGGAAGGAGGCTGACAGCCCACCAGTGCCTCCAGCTGCCGAGGAATATCCCAGGGCCAAGACGCCTGAATGGCTCGTGGCCCTGGATAGTGGCTTCAGGTGCATGGCCTGCTGCCGGGTCTTTCCCAGCTTGGAGGTCCTCCAGGAACACGTGAAGGATGGAGTCCGTGAGGGCTTCAGCTGCCATACTTTCCATCTGACCTTGACTTTGCTGAAGAGAAAGAAGGGTAGAGAAGGAAAAGAGTAGGCAGACAAAGAATACTAAGAATACTGGCATATAGATGCCAGAAAGCGAAAAATTTTGGCCTGAAGTTGTCTTCATACAAATAGACAGAACTCTTTCTAGCCCCTCCAGGAGAAGCAGTAGAGTAGGCCAGACTCTACTGAGAGGGGCTTCATCTTCTCTAAGAAGCCCTAGGACCCATTTTTGTTTATGCACATCCACCACCACCACCACTCCCGGCAAACCACCACCAGGAGCAGACAACCCCTTTCAACTATCTCCACTGCTCTCCCAAGAAGGAGGGAGAAGAAGGCAGTTCACACCATGCAGAACTGCAAGATGGTCTCATACAAACTAATATCATCTCTACCTGAAAAAAGGAGACTGACTGAAGGGGAAACTGCTGGGGGCCGGATTGTAGAAGAGGTGAGGGCCCTAGGAGTAAGAAAACGTCTCAAGTGTTCTTGAGACTCAGGTTTCTGCTGGAGATGCCTCCCAAGGTTCCAGGATAACTGTGTTGAATAATTTCCTTCAGAGGAATACATACTTGGAAGTAGAATCCTTGCTTGATGACAGATTAAGGAGATTGCTTCCTTTCTATGCCCTTTGAGGAGACAGGATTAAAGACCTGACTAGCAGTTAAGCAGGGCTGAGAAGCCTGGGCCCACCATTCCTAGATTAACCAAATGTCATGGGAGTCACATCCCCTGGCCTGCCTCCCTTTTCAAGGGGTGCAGGGCAAAGCAGAGACAAACTTTGTCTGTTGGAGGAAGGGTTGGTATGCAGGCTAGATGTAGTCCTGCCCTTTTCCTGGGTGAGAGTGAGATCTCAGATGTCATGTTCTAAGTTTCATACCTAGAAGACATGCTGAAGAGTTATAATCAGAGGATTCCTTTTCTTCCCCCCTTGATATGTACTAGGAGCCAGTAATTCTGGCTGCTTCCTTGAAAGTGTCAGAAGCAACTGGAAAGAAATAGGGATAGAGGTTACCCTTCTGTCATGGACCATATCTGGCAGTTTTTTTTTTTTTTTTTTTTTAAGAGCAAGAGCAAATAGGTGAAGAGAGTAGAGGGAGAGAAAATTCTTTAACAGGCTCCCCACCCAGTGCAGAGCCTGACTCAGGGCTCAATCTCATGACCCTGAGATAATGACCTGAGCTGAAATCAAGAGTTGGATGCTTAACCAACTGAGTCACCCAGGCGCCCCAGTTTCAGGCAACTTTTAATGTGTTGCTTTCTTGAGGATCCCCATGTTCTTTTATGAAAGTTCATGATTCCTGCATGTTATTATTTATTTTTGTTATAGCATCAAGTGCTTGTTCTAAGGGATGAGTAGGGGGGTTAAACATAGATGAGACTGCAAAGACTAGCAAAACCAGCTTTGTACCACAATGAATGAGAGTATATCTTAAAAAGAAGGGCTCTTCTTCTAGGGTCCAAGAGTCATAATGGAACCTGGGAATTGCCCTAAATTTTTTGAATCACATAGAGTGAATGAATGTATATCAGTAAAATAAGAAAAGCTGCCTTCCTCATTGAAAGGATCTCCTTTCCTGTTTTGGTTTTCTTGTAGCAACACAGACCCACTGGCCCAAAGATTTCAAATGATGGTGTCCAGCACACCCTGCAGTCTGATGGGAGCACAGAAGTTCTCCTAAGCCCGCCTAGCATCTAGGGATGGCTGGCTGAAGATAGATATACCTGATACTCTGCAGCTGCTCCCAGTTGACCTGGTAAAATGCGGTGCCCAGCTCTAGAGAAAATATCCGCCTAGAGCCGTGAGAAGTACAAGGAATGCTGGGAATTACTGGGCACTCAGGAGCCCCATGGAATAACTCCTGCTGACCCTCCCCACCCTGCCAGGAGGCAGGCACCACTTAAAATCCCTGAAAGATTGCCTTGTTGGGAAGAGGGCAGTATAGGTAGAGAGATGTTAGTACTGTGATCAGGCCATGACACCTTCCTAGAGCTTTGGCTGGTGGAATAAGAAGATTGATGGCAGCTTGGCAGAACTCAAGGGAGGAGACTAACTTGACAGAGGATCTAAAAGGATATTCTGATCTCTTTCCTCCGTTTGACTTCTACTTGTTGCTTCTCAAGTCCCTCGATTTACTGTAGGTTTGAAGACCTGGCTTGTAGTCTTACTCTCTAGCCCCGCCCTTACTCTTCACTCCTCCACCTCTTCTCTCTATGAATATGTGCCTGAACACTCCAAATATCAATGGTCCAGATTGTAATCCATATTCTTCCTCCCCTCCACTTGCACCCAAACATTTGCTCCAATGTAGTCTCTGTTAACTTATACTTATTTTTCTATATCCTTTTCTTTATATGAACATACACCTTTCTCCTTATCTTTTTCTAATATACTCACTTGCACAGTTATCTGGCTGACAGATAGACATTCTTATTATTGAGAGAGAAAAAGCTATTTCACAAATGAAACAAAAGCAAAGAAAACCCCCCACTTGGCTTCTCTGAGCTTGTGCACACATAGGTGTGCAAATACTTCTTATACAGTCACAGGAGAGAGGATGGAACATGTAATAAATCATCATGGATGATCAAATATGTGTACACAAGGGTGTCACAGAAGTTATAATGCAGCCTTAAACTTAATTTTAGAAGCATAAAAGACACCAAGTTTTGAAAAATATAATTTACATGTTCAATTATTTGCAAGTCACTTACACTTCAATTGTGCATTTCAAAGATAAATTTTTAATTTTTCTTTTGTCACTCTGCCATAATCAATCAGAAGGTCAGAAACGGAAATTTTCAAGTGTTCTTTATAGTTCGCAAATAATATAAGGAAAATTAAAATAGTTCAACTTTGAAATGGGATCATTTATAACCTTTAGCTTTGCACTTTCAGAAGTGCATGCTTCAGAAGCTCATGACTGCTATATGGCGTTTGGGACATACATATTTACACAGGTTTGTATAACAGTTTATATATGTATATATATACAAACCTGTATATACCTATGCCTATACATGTATTTCCTTTTCTCTCTCTATATATCTCAGATATAGTGAGGCTGTCCCCATGGATATGGACATATAAGAAGTTTATGTGCACCTGTGTGCCATTGAAGCCAAGAGAAGGATTATAATTGTTTTTGCTTTCATCTGCCTAGTTCTTTATCCTTCTTCCTGTGATAGTGTCTTCACTTTCTGGCCAAATATATGGGCAAACAAGTCAGACTAGCCAAATGAAGTCCTTACTTCAACACTTGGCTTACATAGTTTACCTCGGTGTAGAACCTGTGTTGGAACAGTCTGTACTGATAGCTTAGACAATTGAAACAGGAGCTAGAGACTGGGCAGTTTCCTGGTGAGTAATCTTTTGTCCGCAACCCAAATTAAAGTCTGTGAGCCTGCACTGCACTCCTTCAGTTCTTCTTTTTTGGATGACCTGGCCATTTCAGTTAGGACTTTAATATGCTAAGCATCTCCACCAACCCTTCAATAAATTCTTGTTTTGTTTGCATTAGTCTGAGTCATTTACTGTTGTTTGAAACCTAATGTCCCTTAATTTGGATGTAAATTAGCTTCAATATGATCATTTCTTCCGTTTTATTTATTGAAACAGTATGGCCTAGAAAGAAATATTATATTCCTCTGACTTTATACTGAAACAGTAAGGGATATACTTAAACTCAGTAGGTATACTATATCCTTGATTAATTAGGAAGGTGCAGGAAAAATGTTTGGGTGTATAAGCAAAAGATCAGACTTCAAAACAGTCAAACTGGATTTTATCTCTTACTGCCACTTAGCAATTCACAGACTTTCTGAGTCAATGTTCTGTCTTAAAAATGGATTTCGTAATACTAAAGTAATGCTAGTGGGGAGGATAATGAGATGCAAGTAAAAACACATTACTTAGCCACTCAAAAGATTCATTCATTTTTGGTATTTGCTTTCCTTACCTTTGATTATCAGTAGTTTGAGTAAGACGTGTCTGGGTAGGATTTTTTTTTTTTTTTAAAGATTTATTTATTTATTTATTTATTTGAGAGAGAGAGAGAGAGAGAGAAAGAAAGCACACAAGTGGGAGCAGGGAGAGATGGAGAGGGAGAGAGAGAATCTCAAGCAGACTGTGGAGCCTGACATGGGGCTCTGTCTCATGACCCCCAGATCGTGACTGGAGCCAAAAACAGGAGTTAGATGCTTAACTGACATGAGCTACCTCATGACTATTATTTTTACTGAAAGACTTGTTATTTGAAATATATAGAAAAAGGAAAAAAAAGAAAAGAAAAGAAAGAAAAGTTACCCATGATCTCAAGTATATTTAGATGTCCACAGAATGACTATATGGTAGGATTTTTTAAAAATATTGTTTGAGATATGCTGAGCTTTTTAAAAAAGTTAATTTTGATAAAACTCATCAGAGAAGTCCCATGTATACCCATCACCCCCTTTTCTTCAACATAGTTATAGTTCATTACCAAACAAAGGAAATTGACTGGAACAAAACAACTAAGCACATTGTAGACCTTACTCAGATGTTACTGTTTTTGTGTGTGCTTATATTTTGTCTGTTTTTATAATTCCATGCCATCTTATGCCCTGTATAGAATTATATACATATCACTGCAGTCACAATACAGAAACGTTCTGTCATCACAAAGCACTTCTCTGAGGCTGGTCTTTATGGACACCATCCCCCCACCTCCCAATTGTCCCTTGCCCCAACTCCTGACCGCCACTTCTGTTCTCCATCTCTGTAGTGTTTTCATTTCACAAATTTTATGGAAATGTAATCATTCTGTATGTCAACTTCTGAGACTGGCATTTTCCACTAAGCATAATTTTCTTAAGATCCAGCCAAATTGTTTGAATACACTGATACTTCATTACTTTATTGTTGAGCAGTATTCCATTTAACTCTGTAGAGCATTGCGACACATCCCATGTTCTAAAGTCCTTGGCCATTTATGACTAAAAAGCTGCTGTGACATTCGTGCGAAGGTTTTTATGTGGATATCCAGTTGCTTCCTCCTAGTGTAATGCCTAAAGGTGTTACAGTATAAATATTAGTATAATGTGTTATACATTACAAGTATTAGTATAATGTATTAATATAATTATAAGTATAGATATAAGTATTTTTAAGCCATTTTAAGAGATATGCAATAGTTATTTGTGGTTGTTTGAATTCGTGTTTTCTTGTGACTAAGGATGTTGACTATCTCTCTCATGTAATTGACATTTGCAAATTCCCTTTTGTGAACTGTGTGTGTAGGTCTTTTACTTCTTTTTAAATTAGGTTGCTTTATTATTTGGAGAGTGATTTGTATGTTTTAGGTATCAGTTACCTGTTGGTTATGTGGTTTGCAAATCTCTCTCTTCTGGTGGCTTGTCTTTTGGTCCTCTTAACAGGGTCTTAGGCCTAGCAAAAATTCCAATTTTTAGGAAGCCAAATATATCAAATATTTTTTATTATGGATAACACTTTTGGTGTCATGTCTGAAAACTTGTTATCTAAATCTAAGTCCCGAAGATTTTCTGTGTTTCTTGCAAAATTTTTAGGCCTTTCCATTATTCATGTATATTTATGATCTATTTGAGTTCATTCTTATACAAGGTATGAGGTTTAGATGGATAATTTATGGTCCCTGATGTCCATTTTTTCCAATACTGTTTTATCAAAAGAGCTTTTCCTTGGGGCACATGGGTGTCTCGTTTGGTTAAGTGCCTGCCTTCATCTCAAGTCATGATGCCAAGGTTCAGATCCAGCCCCACATCCTGCCCCCTGCTCAGCAGGGAACCTGCTTCTCACTTTGCCCTCCCCCTCCCCCTGCTTATGCTTGCTTTCTCTCAAATAAAATCTTTAATTTTTTTTTTTAAAAGGGATGTTATTCCAACACAGAATTGATTTTGTAATCTTGCCCCCAAATGATCTAATCACATTTGTGTGGATCTTTTTCTATGTTCCCTATTTCAGGTTCCATTGATCTGAGTGTCTAGATATTGACTTGCTATTGTATTGATTGCTATATATATTGAATAAGTCTTAAAAATGGACAGTATGGTGCGCCTGGGTGGCTCAGTGGGTTAAAGCCTCTGTCTTCGACTCAGGTCATGATCTCAGGGTCCTGGGATTGAGCCCCGCATCGGGCTCTCTGCTCAGCAGGGAGCCTGCTTCCTCCTCTCTCTCTGCCTGCCTCTCTGCCTGCTTGTGATCTCTCTCAATAAATATCTCTCAAATAAATTAATATAATCTTTTAAAAAAATGGACAGTATGGTTCTTCCAGTTTGATGTTTCTTTCTGAAACTGTTTTAGCCATTCTAAGTCCTTTTGTGTTTCCATGTAAATTTTAACATAAGCCAGTACATGTATACACAAAAATCTTGGGTTTATATTGAATCTGTAGATCAAAGAACTGACATCTTTAATATGCTAGGCATTCCAAAACATGAATATTATATGTGTCTCCATTTATACTTATTATATTTCAGTCTACTTTGAGCTTTTTTTAAAAAATTACCCTTTTCCCCCACTTATTAACATATAATGTATCAGTAACCCGAAGGGTACAGGTCTGTGAATCGTGAGGCTTCCCAGCACTCACCATAGCACATACCCTCTCCAATGTCCATAACCCAATGCCCCTCTCCCTTCCCACCTCCCCCAGAAACCCTCAGTTTGTTTTGTGAGATTAAGAGTCTCTTATAGTTTGTCTCCCTCCCAATCCCATCTTGTTCATTTCTTCCTTTCACTACCCCCCAGACCCCTAATTTGCTCTCAAATTCCTCATATCAGGGAAATCGTATGATAACTGTCTTTCTCTGATTGACTGACTTCACTCAGCATAATACCCTCTAGTTCCATCCATGTCATTACAAATGGCAAGATTTCATTTATTTTAATGGCTACATAGTATTCCATTCTATATATATATATATAACACTGTTTCTTTATCCATTCACTGTTGATGGACATCTAGGTTTTTTCCCATAATTTGTCTATTGTGGATATTGCTGCTATAAACATTCAGGTGCACGTGCCCCTTTGGATCACTACGTTCGAATATTTAAGGTAAATATCCAGTGCAATTGCTGGGTCATGGGGTAGCTCTATTTTCAACTTTTTGAGAAACCTCCACGCTGTTTTCCAGAGTGGTTGCACCAGCTTGCTTTCCCAAAAAGAGTTTAGGAGGCTTCCCCTTTCTCTGCATCCTCACTAGCATCTGTCGTTTCCTGACTTGATAATTTTAGCCATTCTGACTGGTGTGAAGTGGTTTCTCATTGTGGTTTTGATTTGTATTTCCCTGATGCCAAGTGATGTGGAACACTTTTTCATGTGTCTGGCTGGCCATCTGGATGTCTTTGCAGAAATGTCTGTTCATGTCCAATCATTTCTTGATTGGATTATTTGTTCCTTGGGTGTTGAGTTTGATAAGTTCTTTACAGATTTTGGATACTAGCCCTTTATCTGATATGGTGTTTGCAAACATCTTCTCCCATGCTCTCAGTTGTCTTTTAGTTTTCTTGACTGTTTCCTTTGCTGTGCAAAAGCTTTTGATCTTGAGGAAGTCCCAATAGCTCCTTTCTGCCCTTGCTTGCATTGCCTTTGGCAGTGTTTCTAGAAAGAAGTTGCTGCGTCTGACATCAAAGATGTTGCTGCCTGTGTTGTCCTCAAGGATTTTGATGAATTCTTTTCTCACACTGAGCTCTTTTCATCCATTTTGAGTCTATTTTCATGTGTGGTGTAAGGAAATGGTACAGTTTCATTCTTCTACAAGTGGCTGTCCAATTTTCCCAACACCATTTGTTGAAGAGACTGTCTTTTTTTCAATGGACATTCTTTCCTGCTTTGTCAAAGATTAGTTGACCATAGAGTTTAGGGTCCATTTCCAGGCTCTCTATTCTGTTCCATTGATATATATCTGTTTTTGTGCCAGTGCCATGCTATTTTGATGACGACAGCTTTGTAATAGAGCTTAAAGTCTGGAATTGTGGTGCCACCAACTTTGGCTTTCTTTTTCAACATTCCTCTATTTCAGGTCCTTTCTGGTTCCATATAAATTTTAGGATCATATGTTCCATTTCATTGAAAAAATTGATGGTATTTTGATACAGAAAGCTTTAAATGTGTAGGTTGCTTTAGGTAGCATAGACATTTTCACAATAATTGTTCTTCCAATCCATGAGCGTGGACCATTTTTCCATTTCTTTGTGTCTTCTTCAATTCCTTTCAGGAATACTTTATAATTTACTGCATACAGATTCTTTGCCTCTTTGGTTAGGTTTATTCCTAGGTATCTTATGGTTTGGGGTACAATTGTAAATGGATCGACTCCTTAATTTCTCTTTCTTCTGTCTTGTCGTTGCTATATAGAATTGCAACTGATTACTGTCCATTGATTCTATATCCTGACACTTTACTAAATTCCTGTATGAGTTCTAGCAGTTTTGGAGTGGAGTCATTTGGGTTTTCCACATAAAGTATCATATCACCTGCAAAGAGTGATCGTTTGACTACTTCTTTGCTGATTTGGATGCCCTTAATTTCTTTTTGTTGTCTGAATGCTGAGGCTAGGACTTCTAGTACTATGCTGAATAGCAGTGGTGATAATGGACATCCCTGCCGTGTTATTGACCTTAGCGGAAAAGCTCTCATTTTCTTTCCATTGAGAATGATATTCGCTGTGGGTTGCTCAGAGATGGCTTTGATGATATTGAGGTATGTACCCTCTATCCCTACACTGTGGAGAGTTTTGATCAAGAAAGGATGCTGTACTTTGTCAAATGCTTTTTCAGCATCTATTGAAAGTATCATATGGTTCTTGTTCTTTCTTTGATTTTTGTATTGTATCACATTGATTGATTTGCAGATGTTGAACGAACCTTGCAGTTCTGGGATAAATCCCACTTGGTTGTGGTGAATAATCCTTTTAATGTACTGTTGGATCCTATTGGTTAGTATTTTGGTGAGAATTTTCATGTCATGTTCTTCAAGGATATGGGTCTATAATTCTCTTTTTTGATGGGGTCTTTGTCTGGTTTTAGGATCAAGGTGATGCTGGCCTCATAAAATGAGTTTGGAAGTTTTCCTTCCATTTCTATTTTTTGGAACAGTTTCAGGAGACTAGGAATTAGTTCTTCTTTAAATGTTTGGTAGAATTCCCCTGGGAAGCCTTCTGGCCCTGGGCTCTTGTTTGTTGGGAGATTTTTGATGACTGCTTCAATCTCCTTACTGGTTATGGGTCTGTTCAGGTTTTCTATTTCTTTCTGGTTCAATTTTGGTAGTTTATACATATCCAGGGATGCATCCATTTCTTCCAGATTGTCAGATTTGCTGGTGTAGAGTTGCTCATAATATGTTCTTATAATTGTTTGTGTTTCTTTGGTGTTGGTTGTGATCTCTCTTCTTTCGTTCATGATTTTATTTGTTTGGATCCTGTCTCTTTTCTTTTTGATAAGTCTGGCCAGGGGTTTATCAATCTTATTAATTCTTTCAAAGAACTAGCTCCTAGTTTCGTTGATTTGTTCTACTGTTTTGTTGTTGTTTGTTTCTATTTCATTGATCTCTGCTCTGATGTTTATTACTTCTCTTCTCCTACTGGGTTTAGGCTTTTTTGGCTGTTCTTTCTCCAGCCTCTTTAGGTATAGGGTTAGGTTGTGTACTTGAGACCATTCTTGTTTCTTGAGGAAGGCTTGTATCGCTATGTATTTTCCTCTCAGGACTGCCTTTGCTGTGTCCCACAGATTTTGAACCATTGTGTCTTCATTATCATTTGTTTCCATGAATTTTTTCAATTCTTCCTTAATTTCCTGGCTGATCCACTCACTCTTTAGTAGGATGCTCTTTAGCCTGCGTGTATTTGGGTTGTTTCCAATTTTCCTCTTGTAATTGAGTTCTCGCTTCAGAGTACTGTGGTCCGAAATATGAAGATCTTACTGCTTAGGACCTGATTTGTGACCCAGGATGTTATCTATCCTGGACAATATACCATGTGCACTAGAGAGAATGTGTATTCTGTTGCCTTGGGATGGAATGTACTGAATATATCTGTGATGTCCATCTGGTCCAGTGTGCTATTTAAGGCCTTTCTTTCCTTGTTGATCTTTCGCTTGGATAATCTGTCCATTTCAGTGAGGGGAGTATTAAAATACCCTACTATTATCATATTATTGTTGATGTATTTCTTTGATTTTGTTATTAATTGGTTTATATAATTGACTGCTCCCATGTTAGGGGCATAGATATTTAAAATTGCTAGATCTTTTTGTTCAATTGATATTTTGAGTATGATATAGTGTCCTTCCTTGTCTCTTATTATAGTCTTCAGCTTAAAATCCAATTTATTTGATATAAGGCTTGCCACCCCAGCTTTCTTTTGATGTCCATTAGTGTGGTAAATTGTTATCCACCCCCTTACTTTAAATCTTGAGGTGACTTGGGGTCTAAAATGAATTTCTCGTAGAGAGCATATTGATGTTCTGTTGTTGTATTGTTGTTGTTGTTGTTTTAATCCATCCCAATACCCTATGTCTTCTGATTGGGGGCATTTAGCCCATTTCCATTTAGGATAACTATTGAAAGCTATGAATTTAGTGACATTGTATTGTCTTTAAGGTGACTATTACTGCGTATTGTTTATGTTCCTTTCTGGTCTACTACTTTTAGGCTCTCTCTTTGCTTAGAGGAACCCTTTCAACACTTCCTGTAGGGCTGGTTTGGTGTTTACAAATTCTTTTTTTTTTTTTTTTTTGGTACGTTCTGGAAGGTTTTTATCTCTCCTTCTATTTTCAATGACAGCATAGCTGTATATAGTATTCTTGGCTGCATGTTTTTCGTGTTTAGTGCTCTGAATATATCATGCCAGTTCTTTCTGGCCTGCCAGATCTCTGTGGCTAAGTCTGATGCCAACTAATATTTTTACCATTGTATGTTACAGACCTCTTGTCCTGAGCTCCTTTCAGGATTTTCTCTTTTTTGCTAAGACATAAGTTTTACTATTAGATGACAGGGTGTGGGCCTATTTTTGTTGATTTTGGGGAGGGGTTCTTTGTACTTCCCAGATTTTGATGGTTGTTCTCTTTGTCATATTAGGGAAATTCTCTACTATAATTAGCTCCAATATACCCTCTGTGCTGCTCTCTCCTCTTCTGGGATCCCAATTATTCTGTTATTGTTTCCTCTTATACTATCACTTATCTCTCAAATTCTCCCCTTGTGGTCCAGTAGTTGTCTCTCTTTTGCTAAGCTTCTTTATTCCCTGTTATTTGTTCTTCTATATCACTAATTCTCTTCTGCCTCATTTATCATAGCAGTAAGAGCCTCCATTTTTTATTGCACCTCATTAATACCTTTTTTGATTCCAGCTTGGTTAGATTTTAGTTCTGAAAGGGATTTTATTTCTCCAGACAGGTTCCTCTAATATCTCCCATGCCTTTTTTGAGCCCAGTTACCACCTTGAGAATCATCATTCTGAACCCTAGATCTAACATGTTACCAATGTCCATATTGATTAGCTCCCTAGACTTCAGTACTGCCTCTTGTTCTTTTTTTTTATTTTTTGTGTTGAGTTTTTCCACCTTGTCATTGTATCCAGATAAGAATATATAAATGAGAGAGTAAAATACTAAAAGGGTGACAAAGACCACAGAAAATGGTACGCTAAGCAAATCAGAAGAGTCGCCAAACAGGGGGTAGAAGAAAGGGGGTACAAAGAAGTCTAAAAAAATTTTTTTTT
Source organism: Mustela erminea (assembly GCF_009829155.1). Taxonomy (NCBI): domain Eukaryota; kingdom Metazoa; phylum Chordata; class Mammalia; order Carnivora; family Mustelidae; genus Mustela; species Mustela erminea. Next base: position 25,002,453 of record NC_045616.1, on the reverse strand, counting down.
TAAATTAACTGTGTGTAGGTATATATATATTAGACTGGTGAATAGAACAGAGTCACTCACTTGATTTTGGGTGTATTTTGGTCTCCTAGGAGAAACTACATACCAAAATTTTAAAGAAAGAAAAATTTAATTGTATACAAAAAAAAGGATAAACACGATGAAGGGATGGAATATGACTGTAAAGATGAAAATTAAAAAAAATTAAAAAATCTAAAATAGGAATTGATAAGATAAGTTAGTTCAAAAAAGAAAAAAAAGGTGGAGAGAATTTGCTCAGTCTGGAAACTAGAACAACACTTTGTGCTAGATTTAGGCTATATTTTGATCTATTAGGAGAATTGTATCCCAAATTTTTTTTAAAGGAAAAACCCTATATGTATATGAAAAATAAAGTTAGATACAATGAAGGATAAAAATGAGTATAATAGTGAAGGTTTAAAAATATATTTTTAGAGTGTATTGTTAAGTTAAACTAGGTAAACATTAAAAGAGGAAAGAGGAAAGTTTAATAAATTAGAATAAGAAAAAAATAAATATATTAACTTTACAAGACTAAAGGTTCATGGGGAGAAACCCATGAATTCCATGCTTTGCTTTCCCCTCCTCTGGAATTCCTTCTGTTCTCCTTGATCAGTGAGCTTGGTCTTAGCTGAGTGTTCTTGAGGATCTTCTGGGAAGGGGCCTGTTGTAGTGATTCTCAAATGTCTTTGCCTGAGGCAGAATTGTGCCACCCCTGCCAGGGGCCAGGCTACGTTATGTGCTCGAGTTAGCTCTCGGGAGCTTCTGTTCCCTGAACGCTTTACATAGAGCTCTAGAGAAGGGAAAGGAAAATGGCATCCTCTTAATCTCTGGCCTGGAATAGCCAAGAGCCCCGGATGACACTCTTTAGTGCATGCACCCTCAGGAAAAGCGCGCAATCCTCAATCACTCCTGTCTCCCTGGTCTCTGGTCGTGCTCCAAGCTGACCCGGCCTACGACCGAGTTCCTCCATCTGTGGCACACAGCCCCATTTGGAGTCTCCAAACCCAGCAGATTCCTGCCTTCAGAGAAGGAAGGTAAGTCTCCCCTGGATCTGCCACTTGTGGTTTCCCTGCTCAAAGAGCAGTGGCCTGATTGTGCCAAACACAGTTTAAGGTAACCCTGAGTTGAGAGCTCACTCCTCAGCTCTGTCTCTGTAGCCGGCTTCCCTGATCTGATACCTGCCAGCTCTGCCATATTCAGACAACCCTAATCTTTCTGTGACCCCATGGGACCAGAGACCACAATGTCCCCACAAGGGCTCCACCCCCCCTAGGTCTCTGGAGCAATGTCCCTCAGTGGTGCAGACTTTTAAAAGTTAGAATTTTGTGCTCCATTTCCTCCTCCGCTTGCCGAGGACTGACCCCTATCTTTCAACTGATCTCATATCAGTCTGCTACTACTCTGCCATCTAGAATCCTCCCTTGAGGTTTTTTTTTTTTTGTTTTTGTTTTTGTTGGTTTTTTTTTTTTATCAGCACTTGTACTTTTCATTATACAGATCCTGTGCATGTTTTAAATGTTTCATGCACAAGCTTCTTGAATTGGTAAATTTGTCTTTTACATAATTTGAAAAATCTTTAGCCCTTATTTCTTGAGATATTTACTTCACTAATCTCTTCTTTCCTTCTGGGACACCAATGGCCTGGATATTAGAGCTATTGACATTATTTGACAGTTGTCAGAGGCTCTGTTCACTCTTTTAACATTTTGTTCTTTCCATTTTTTGGATTGAATTTCTGTTCATCTGCCCTCACATTCATTGACTCTTTCCTTTGTCATTGCCATCCTGCTCTTTGGCTCCATTCATAATTTTTATAATTTAGCATATGGTAATTTTCAGTTCTAAAATTTCCAGTTGGCTCTTATTGCTTGTCAGTCTTTTTTTTTTTTAAGATTTTATTTATTTATTTGACAGACAGAGATTACAAGTAGGCAGAGAGGCAGGCAGAGAGGAGGAAGCAGACTCCCTGCTGAGCAGAGAACCCGATGCAGGGCTCCATCCCAGGACACTGGGATCATGACCTGAGCTGAAGGCAGAGGCTTTAACCCACTGAGCCACCCAGGCGCCCCAACTTGTCAGTCTTTTTAATGCTGTCATTTTCCACTCCTTCCAAGTTAATCTTTACCTCATTAACCACAGTTAATAGTAGATGGAGTAAAGTCTTTTCCTGAAAATTCCAGCATCACTGTCATCCTTAGATGGGCATCTGTTGGTTACCCATTCTCTTGAGAGATGATCATATTCTCTGGTCTTTGTTTATTGGGTAATTTAGGATGTATCTGATGTATTTTCAGTATTACAGAGAAAGATTCTCAGGACTATAAAGTTCTCTGGTAAATGTATTTTATATTTTTGTGTGCAAATGCTAAGTTCAGAGTACAAGTTTTGTATCATTATATGTGGGTGATGGTTTCAATGTCAGTTCAGTTTTCAAAGATTTTGCTATGTTCCCTCTATTCCCTCTTCAGGGACATGCACCACTCGGGTTAGGGAGTTGGCACAAAATTTTCAAAATATTTTTCATTCATTTTCAATTTTTAGTACAGCTTATTTGAAGCTAAATCATATGGAAATAGTGGATTTTAAAGGATTCTTAGATGTTTAAAAATATACCATTTTTACCAATCTGATCTTTGCAACCAACTGGCATATTTCTTTAGCAACTGGAACATAGCATGCATTCTGCAAAGTCATAAATATTAGAGTTCTATAGTAGATTTTGTTAAATGGGCAAAGAAAAAAAATTTCTTATATGCTCCCATCTATTTTTGACATCTACTGTTTATTCTTATTTCCTTTACAATGACTAATAATTCTAATATGTATTTAGATTATATCAACTTGATTTTTTCCCGTTTGCCTATAAAAGTGTACTTATATTTGGTTCTGAAATTAAAAATCCTCCTCATGCTTATCTTTATTTTCCCCCTCACTTCCAGTATACTTAATGTTAAGTACAGAACAAAATTTTTTTTAAAGTCTACTACTTTCTACAATGGCTACCACAGAGTGACTTAAGTATGAAAAATTTCTGTTTGGTGTAATAGGGAGAGCTCTTTAGTTTTCCTGCATGGTGAAAATTGTGTCCACTTATAAAACACTTACTTGTATTATAGTATCATACCTTCATTTTAAGTCCACACTATTTTTTACACCATGTAACTTTTCTTTATGTGGCATGGATTTTTAAAAATGTTTGCCATTGCTGATAGCATTACTTAGGAAGAGTTTGCTTTATTTTTATCTTTAAAATTAAAAATCCAGGGTGCCTGGGTGGCTCTGTGGGTTAAGCCTCTACCTTTGGCTCAGGTCATGATCTCAGGGTCCTGGAAGTTAGTCCCACATCCAGCACTCCACTCAGTGGGGAGTCTGCTTCTACCTCTCTCTCTCCTGCCTCTCTGCCTACTTGTGATCTCTCTCTCTCTCTTTCTCTCTCTCTTTGTAAAATAAATAAATAAAACCTTAAAAAGTTTATAAAAAGTTAAAATTCAAAGAACTCTGCTATGTCTAACTGCTGTAAATCCCATCCAGTGTATTTTTTTTTTTAGATTTTATCTCAACATGTGTGATTTTTGAGTCTCTTTAATATCTTCTATGTCTCTACTTTATTCAATATTTTGTTTAGTTTCTTGAACATATGGAATATTACTAGTATAATTATTTTAATGTCCTTATCTACTAATCTACCTTCAGTGTGGTGTGATTTTTGGGTCAGTGTTGATTAATATGTGTTTTATTTTCTTGCATCGCAGCATGCCTGATAATTTTTGTTTGAAGATCAGGCATTGTAAATGTTATACATTGACTGTTGAATATTTAAATCAATATTATACATATTGTAGAATGTTTTCCTAGGATAAGATTAGATTACCTGGAAACACTTTGATCTGTTTGGCTTAACCTTTAAACTTTGTTAGGTGGAACCAAAGCTACATTTGTTGTAGGGTTGTAGGGTTAAATTATCCCCTTCCTACTATTAAGGAAAGACAAGTTTATACTCCAATCATTGCCCATATATTGATGAATATTCCACTATAGCTTTTAGGTATAGGAATTGTTTGCAACGCTGTGTCAACTACAAACTTTCCTCCCTCTAACACTTTCAGAGCAATTTTTTTTCCTTTTTGCTAATCTTGATTAAGTTCATCACATATACTCCCTTATTTGTACTCAGCTCAGTATTTGAATGGGACTTTCTGAACAAATTTAGTCTCCACTCTCTGTGCAGCTCTCTTCTCTTGTTCTTATATTTTACAAACTCTTGGTTCGCTGGATTCCTTTCACTCCCAACCCTGCCTCAACTTCAGGGACTCCAGAAGACTCTCCCTAGAGTTTCCCTCCCATTGCCTTGCCCTTGAAATTTCCTCTAGAATGTAGGCTGGAGCAATTTTAGGGTTTCCTTAATTAATTTCCTGTCAAGTATCTCTGATTCACACTGCCTGATATTTTAAGCCCTGTTAAATATTTTGCCCCTTTATTATTGTTTTAATGAGAGATCTGGCTGATTTAATCCTTACTTTAACTGTAAATTTTATTTTTATCAAAGTAAACCATAGTAATTTAAAATAACTTTCTTAAAAAAAAAGAAAAGAAAGGAAAAGAAAAGAAAAGGGTTGCCTGGGTGGCTCAGTCAGCTAAGCGTCCAGCTGAGATTTCGATCACTTCCTGATCTCAGGGCTATGAGATTGAGCTCCACAGTTGGGCTCTGCCACAGGGTTTGATCTCAGGGCTGTGAGATCCAGCCCCAAGTGGGTTTCTGCGATGGGCATAAAGCCTGCTTAAGATTCTTTCCCTATCCCTCTCCTTCCCTTACTCCCTCTCCCCCCCTTTTTAAAAATTATTTTTATTAACACATAATGTATTCTTTGCTCTAGGACTACAGGTCTGTGAATCGTCAGGCTTACACACTTCACAGCACACACCTTGTCACATAGATTCCTCAATGTCCAAAACCCAATGACCCTCTCCCTACCCCCCACAACCCAGCAACCCTCAGTTTGTTTGGTAAGATTAAGAGTCTCTTATAGTTTACCTCACTTCTGATCCCATCTTGTTTCAACTGTTTTTTCATACCCTAGAAACCCAACTCTAACTCTTAAATTCCTCATATCAGAGAGATCAGTTGATAATTGTCTTTCTCTGATTGACTTATTTAACTCAGCATAATACCGTCTAATTCCATCCACGTTGTTGCAAATGGCAAGATTTCATTTCTTTTGATAGTTGCATAGTATTCCATTGTATATATATACCACTCTTTTTTATCCTATCTTCTGCTGTTGGACATCTAGTTTCTTTTCATAACTTTGCTATTGTGGACATTGCTGCTACAAACATTCGGGTGTACGTGGCCCTTTGGATCACTACATTTATATCTTTAGAGTAAATTGTGCAATTGCTGGGTCACAGGGTAGCTCTATTTTCAGCTTTTTGAGGAACTTTCTCCACATCTTCTCCAACATCTGTCATTTCCTTACTGAATGGTAGCCATTCTAACTGGAGTGAGGTAATATCTCATTGTGGTTTTGATTTGTATTTCCCTGATGCTAAGTCATGTAGAGCACTTTTTCATGTGTCTGGCTGGCCACCTGGATGTCTTTGCAGAAATGTCTGTTCATGTTCTCTGCCCATTTCTTGACTGGATTATTTGTTCCTTGGGTGTTGAGTTTGATAAGTTATAGATTTTGGATACTAACCCTTTATCTGATATGTCATTTGCAAATATCTTCTCCCATTCTGTCAGTTGTCTTTCAGTTTTCTTAACTGTTTCCTTTACTGTGAAAAAGCTTTTGATCTCAATGAAGTCCCAATAGTTCATTTTTGCCCTTGCTTCCCTTGCCTTTGGCAATGTATCTAGGAAGAAGTTGCTGTGGATGAGGTCAAAGAGGTTGTTGCCTGTGTTCTCCTCAAGGATTTTGATGGATTCCTGTCTCACATTGAGGTCTTTCATCTATTTTGGTGTGTGGTATAAGGAAATGGTCCTGTTTCATTCTTCTGCATGTGGCTGTCCAATTTTCCCAACACCATTTGTTGAAGAGACTGTCTTTTTTTTTCCATTGGGCATTCTTTCTTGCTATGTCAAAGATCAGTTGACCATAGATTTGAGAGTCCATTTCCAGGCTCTTTATTCTGTTCCATTGATCTATATGTCTGTTTTTTGCCAATACCATACTGTCCTGATGATTATAGCCTTGTGATAGAGCTTGAAGACTGGAAGTGTGATGCCACTAACTTTGGCTTTTTTTTTTTCACCATTCCTCTGGATATTTGGGGTCTTTTCTCTTTCTATATAAATTTTAGGATTATACATTCTATTGCTTTGAAAAAAATTGATGGTATTTTGATATGGATTGCATTACCAATGTCCGTATTGATTAGGTCCCTAGCCTTTGGTATTGACATTGACTCTTCTTCTTTTTTTTTTTTTGTGGTGAGTTTTTCTACCTTGTCATTTTATCCAGATAAAAATATATGAATGAGAGAATAAAATACAAAAAGTGTGGGAAAGACCCCAAAAAAATGTATGCAAACCAAATCAGAAGAGACCCCAAACTGGGGGGAAAGGAATAGGGATAAAAATAAACAAAAAAAAGTATATATATATATATATACACACACACACACACACACACATACATGACTGGTGAATAGAACAGAGCCACCCATTTGATCATTTGATTTTGTGTGTATTTGGTCTCTTAGAAGAAACTACATAGCAAAATTTTAAAGAAAGAAAAACATATATATATATATATATACAAAAATAAGGATAAACATGATGAAGGGATGAAATATGATGGTAAAGGTGAAAAATTTTTAAAAATTCTGAAAAAGGAATTGATAAGTTGGTTGGAAAAAGAAAGAAAAAAAAGAATGTGCTCAGGCTGGAGACTAGAAATATGCCCTGTGCTAGATTAAGGGCATATTTTTATCTATTAGAAGTAGTGGTATCCCAATTTTTTAGGAAAAAAAGACCCTGTGAGTATACAAAAGATAAGGTTAAATATAATGAAAGATAAAACATGTTTATAATAATGGTTTAAAAAAATTTTAATAAAGGTATTGTTAAGATAAACTAGTTAAGAAACATTAAAAGAAGGAAGAGGAAAAGTTTAGAATAAGAAAAAAATAAAATTAAAAAAATTAATGTAACTTTGCAAGATTAAAGGATCATGGGGAGAAAGCCATTACTTCCATGCATTGCTTTTCCCTAGCTCTGAAGTTCCACAGTTCTCGTTAATGTGTGAACTTGGTCTTGGCTGGTTGTCCTTGCGGATCTTCTGCAGGAGGGGCCTGTTGCCTTGATTCTCTAATGTCTTTGCTGGAGGCAGAATTGTGCCGCCCTTCCCAGGGGCCGGGCTGAGTAACCTACTAGAGTTCACTCTCAGGAGCTTTTGCCCCCTGAACACTTTCCTTACAGCTTTGCAGGACAGGAATGAAAGTGGCAGCCTCCCAATCTCTGGCCTGGAGGAGCTGAGAGCTCAAGACCCCACTTCTCAGTACGCCCTCAGAAAAAAGCAGTCAATCCCTTCCATCTCCCTGGTCTCCAGCCCCACTCTGGGTTTACCAGCCTATGTCCAAGCATTTCTTTCTGGTGCACAGCCCCCTTTGCAGTCTCCAAACCAAGCTGATCCCTGCCAAGCTGCACCTCTAGAGGAAGGTGAGTCTCCCCGGATCTGCCACTTTGCCACTTGTGGGGTTCCTGCTCAAAGAGCAGTGACCCAACTGTGGCTCAGATCATGGTTTAAGGTAACCCCAAGCTGAGAGCCCCCTCCTTGGCTCCACCTCTGCAGTCGGCTTCTCTACTCCAATAGCTGGGAGCTCTGCCACACTCAGACACCCCTGGTCTTTCTGTAACCTACTGGTCCTGAGATCACACTGTCCCCGTGAGGGCACCACCCCCACTGAGCCTCTGGAGCAATGTCCCTTAGCGGAGCAGACTTGTAAAATTTCCCATTTTGTGCTCCACTGCTTCACTGCTTGCTGGGAGCTGCCCCCTCCCCCACTGTCTGTCTTCCCATCCCTTCGGATTCACTTCTCCACATGTCCTACCTTTCAGAAAGTGGTCAATTTTCTGTTCCTAGAATTGCTTCTGTTCTTCTCTTCTATCTCCTGTTGAGTTTGTACATGTTCAGAGTGGTTTGATAACTATCTAGCTGAACTCCTGCAACCTGATGTCATTTCAGTCCCCTAGTCCTCTGCCATCTTTCCTCTATGTTCCTTCCAGTCCCACTCTTTAAAAAAACAAACAATTATCTTATATAAAATTATGAAAGTAATAATATTTTATTCTAAAAAAGCAATTGTTTTCAATCCTTTTAGCTTTTTTTGGGTACTTGCTGCCATATGTTAGAATAATATGCTTTTGCAGATCTTTATAAAATTTTAGGTTAATAGATAAATTAACTCATCCATGTTTGATCATCCATTATTTATAATATTTGCTTAAGCTTTTTATGTGTACATATGCATGCACAAAATTCTCAGATTTCTTTTAGTTCTATTTTTGCAAACTTAAATTCTCTAATCTTTTGCTTTGAAGGCTTGATTTGACTAAATCAGGATTACTTACTTTATTACAGCTCCATAATTTTTCTTCCCTAAGAAAACATGTAATTATTACAATTACATGTCTTCTGTTTACAACTTATTTTTTCTGGCATTTTTTTTCCATTTCTAGTTCAGGAATTCTTGTGTGACTATTCAACAGAACTAAAAATCTCTCTGAATGTCACTCTTCACATATTCTGAAACATCAGATGAACAGCCTCATGTTTTCCTTTGAGGCATTCCAACTACTGTCCTTTCTTTCTGAGAAACAATCTGGAATAGTTACTTGCCATATCTGCATGAATATACTCATGGGATATATTTTCAGTGCTCTTAGTGGAAGTTAGGCTTGATGGATCCCTGGTCTGTCTGTCTTTGGGTCTATTCTATTGCTTTAGTGGAGTAAAACTTACAGGAATTTTCTAAGAAAAAGAGTGTTTGGAGAACTTCAAAGTCTGCAAATGCCTTTATTACTTGTGTTTCACTGAGGGTTTGGTTTGTAAAATGTTTTAGAGCAAAGCCTAGAAGGTTGGCTGTAACTGCTGTGACTCTAGGCGGGACATGCTATCTCATGGCTTGACCGTGGGGTAAATGAGAAAGCACTGGCCATTTTCAATTTCACATCTGTAGGGATTGCCTTTGGTGTCATTTCACTTCTTGAGGAGGGTGGGAAAAAAAAAAACAAAAAAACCCCAAAAAACAAAAAAACAACCTTAAAATTTCCATCTTGGGAAAATGTGTGCTTACCAGAATATTCTTGAAGACAAATTATTGAAAGAAAAGAAAGAAGAACAATTCTGTCTGAAGTAGTTTAATCAATTTTCCCATTTTCATAATGTATGTTTCCCTCCCCATTCTTCCTATTTTTGGTTTTTCTATTTTGGAAGCCAGCTAGGGTGCTCTCCAACAGTGGTTCTTAAATATTAGCATGCATCACAAACATCCCAAGTGCATAACCTAGTTAGCAGGGACACATTTCCAGAGTTTGTGATTCAGTAGTAATGGGACCTAAAACTTGCATCCTGTTGATGTTGCTGATGGAAGGACTGCATTCAGAGAAAAACAACTCTACACAAAACTTGCAAATGTTACCTATTCTTTCCCTGCAAATGTAAAATTTCTTTTGCATGTGTTTCTCAGTATGTGTTATTAAAATACAGTAGCAAAATTTGTCCATCCCATGTGTTCCAACGAGGGGCCATTACCTGTTGGGGTGGGTTTAAGTCTTTGAAAGGGAAATTTGACCAGTTGTCTCTCAGAGTTCCAGATTCCAAACCAGAGGTCACATCTTCATGCAAAAAGGGACCTTAGTGGAGTGATCACAAATCTGAGCTCTGGCACCAGGCTTCTAGGATTCATTTTCTATAAATGTAAGTTAATTAAGCCTTCTGCTTAACTTATGCCATCCAGTCTGGGAATAGCTCAATAGATCGTAAATCTTGGTGTGATTGTGAAGATTTCTTTAGATGATAAATGATGAACATTTAGAGCAGAGCCTGGCCCACAGCGGGCTTCCACTGGGCTGCTTGTCATCAACAGATCATCAGCCTTTTCCTTATCATTATGGATAAACTTGTGTGACTAGTAATTGAATTTGGGATTCCAGGTTGACTTAGCCTAAAGCAAACTTTTAGCCATCACAGCATCCAGCTGAACAGCTGTGCCTCAGCCATGTAGCACATAAGGAGCCAGGGGGCCAAATGTGAATATCAGAACCCTGTTGTCTTCTCTGCTTGTAGGTAATAAAATCCTTTGTTGCTATCCCACAGGTCTTGTATCTTCTGCCATCATTCATGAAACTGGCTAGGGGTGCCTGGGTGGCTTGGTGGTGTTAAGGGTCTGCCTTTGGCTCTGGTCATGATCCCTGGGGGTCCTGGGATTCAGCCCTGCATTGGGCTCCCTGCTCAGTGACAATTTTGCTTCTCGCTCTCCCTTTCCCTACTCCCTGCTCTTGCATGCTTCCCGCTCTGTCAAATTAAAAATATAAAATATAATAATAAAATTTAAAAAAGAAAGCGGAACTGGCAGTTAACTTTCTGGCTTTCAAGTGATGCAAAACTCAGAACTTCCATAGGTTTTGATAATTTTTTTAATGCTGGTAAAAAAAGTTATATTATCCATTTGTTGTAGCATTAATGGTGGTCTTTTTTTTTTTTTTAAAGATTTTCCTTATTTATTTGAGAGACAGAGCACAAGCAGCAGGAATAGCAAAGGGAGAGAGAAAAGCAGACTCCCTGCTGAGCAGGCAACCTGATGCAGGACTGGATCTCAGGACCCTGGGATCTTGACCTGAGTAGAAGGCAGATGCTTAACCAACTGAACCATCCAGGTGTCCCCAATGGTCTTTTCAAAAATACTCTCCCTATAACATGAAATTGTAAAACACAAGTCATGACATATATATGTACACACACACACACACACACATACACATGTATATATGTCTTTATGTTCTTTGAAGTGTAAGTTTCTACAACTATATATCAATACTTACTTTTTAAATCTTTTGTGCTCAGATGTGATTAAAATAGGGGTTATTTGTATATATGACTTTGATAGTATATTTTTGATAGCCAAAAATACTGGTTACAGTTTATTCTGATTTCTTTTAAACTTTAATATCTATGAAATTAGACTTAGAGTTGAAAATAGTGAAGCAAATCTTCCTGATAGTCAAGAACAGTAGAAATAATGCAGTGCCATTAGTGATCTGGAAATATTCATGCTGTTGCTATAATCCCTGGTGAGCACAGCATGGCCTTTCTGCATTAGTACAGGATAGCTTGTTGGTGTGATTTCAGGCACAGTAAATCACTGCTTTCCCAAAATAACAGTCTTCTGCTCATTCCTTAGTTGAAATGACCAGAGAGGCAGTGGTTCAAAATATGGGATATAATGGATTGTTAAAATTTAAATACAACATACAGGTGCTGTGATCTCTGTACTTGCTTATTTTGCTCCATTATAATCATTTTCCTGTGCTGTCATTCCCATAATGGTTCACCACTGCCTTTTGATGTCCCTCTCATGACATCTTGATTTTCTTCATCTACTCAAAAATTCATAAAGACTCCATAGACAGATATTTCCCCAAATAACAAAGACTTATAGTTTTATAAAAAGAGAAGATGGTGTGATGTCTGTGTTTTGACTTTTACTAGAAAAATTATTTTGCTTATGACAAAACTACTTCTGAAACCCCCTCCCCCATTAATAATCTGTCACGTTCTTTTTCTCTGTTGAAATTTAATTCTTTGATGAGATACACTGGCTAACAGGGCCCATGATTCATGATTCACACTTGTAAAGTAAGGGAAAAATCCGTGTTTTTGTTTTTGTTTTTGTTTTTGTTTTTTTACTCAGAAAAAGATAATAAAACAATAGCTTTGGAGAACGTAGAAGGAGAAAGAAAATGCTCAGTGACACCTCAGTGTACCTTCTTTTACTTCCTCTGTCTCCAGGTAAATTTAGGGATTGGTCAAATTTAATACCATTAGTTTTATAGTTTATCGGTTTAGCTTTTGGTTTTGCGATGGGAATTTTATTTTTAATCCACTTGAGCCTTTCTCAAGAAACCCGAGCTAATCTTTGGTGAACAACTGGGTTCAAAAAAAACCTTGTAACATATGCAGTGTCCTTAGATCTCTTACCTTTATTTGTGCCACAGTGAACTCACACCTTGGTTCTTGACTTCAACTGCTAAGTACGTTTTTCTCCACCATATCCTCTGTTAATGTGAATTACACTTCAGGTTCTGACTTGAAGCATCATCCCGTCTTTGACCTTGGTATATGGCCATGTGAATCTGCTATTCTCTAATGAAGTTTTATTCCTCTATAGAAGATTTTTTTCAATTTTGGCACTTTGAGTATTTTGGACCAAATGATTTTTTGTTGGGGTGGGCAGTGGGGAGCTCTTTTGTCCACTGTAGAATGTTTGCGTCCCTAGCCTCTAACCAGTACTTGAAAGTAGTGCTCTCTTTCCCTCACTTCCCTAGTTACAATCATCAAAAAACAGTGCAATACAAGGGTTCCTGGGTGGCTCAGTCAGCTGAGTGACTGCTTTCAGCTCAGGTCATGATCTCAAGGTCCTGGGATTGAGCACTAAGTCAGGATCTCTGCTCAGTGAGGAGTCTGCTTCTGCCTCCCCTGCCATTTACCTGCTTGAGTTCTCTCTGTCAAATAAATAAATACAATCTTTAAAAAATATTGTTGTACATTGCCAGATGTGTCCTTGAAGAGAAAATATTGCCTGATTGAGAACCTATGCACGGTGGTGTTATTGCGGTTTTTTGTTTGGTTTTCTTTATGCTTTGCAAGAACAACTTCTTATCTTTTAGCTGAGTTCCTTCCCTTAGCTCTTCCGAAATATCTGCACCAATTCCTTCAACACTAGATGTAAAGTTGTTTTCTCCTCAGCTGATCAATGTCCAAGTGTGTAGTGAACCCCCCGACACCGTGTTGGATAATTCTTCACATGCTTGTATCTTTTTTCTAAAGGTTGGAAAGGAATCCAAGTAGATGACTTTTCTTTTCATTAAACAGTGAAAATAGTTAGAATAAGAAATCACCTGAAGGTCTTAAGTCAAATTACCTCAACTTACATCTTTAATTTCTGACAAAAGTCTTAGCAGTATCTTTTAAAAGATGTTATTTTGGGGCACCTGGGTGGCTCAGTGGGTTAAAGCCTCTGCCTTCAGCTCAGGTCATGATCCCAGGATTCTGGGATGGAGCCCCGCATCAGGGTCTCTGCTCAGCAGGGAGCCTGCTTCCCTCTCTCTCTGCCTGCCTCTCTGCCTACTTGTGATCTCTGTCTGTCAAATAAATAAATAAAATGTTTTCATAAATAAATAAATAAATAAATAAATAAATAAATAAATTTGGAGGGCACCTGGATGGCTCTGTTGGTTGAACGGGTGATTTTGATTTCGGCTCAGTTCATGATCTTGGGATCCTGGGATCAAGCCTTGCATGGGGCTCTGTAATCAGTGGGGGAGTTTGCTCTAGGATTCTCTCTCCTTGTCCCTCTGCCCTTCCCCTGCTCATGTTCTCTTTTTCTCAAATAAATAATCTTTAAAACATATTTTAAACCATATATTTTATTTAAAATTTTTTTAAGATTCTATTTATTTATTTGACAGAGATCACAAGCAGGCAGAGAGAGAAGAGGAAGCAGGCTCCCCACTGAGCAGAGAGCCTGATGTGGGGCTTGACCCCAGGATGCCAAGATCATGGCCTGATTTGAAGGCAGAGGCTTTAACCCACTGAGCCACCCAGGCACCCCTAAAACATAATTTAAAAGACTTTTTTTTTTTTTAGACTTACCACAAAATTGAGTAGAAGGTACAGAGATTTTCAATATACTCCCTTTCCCACCCTTACACATGTAGTCTTACCTATTATCAGCATCCCCCACCAGAGTGGCAGATCTTTTACCAAGGGTGAATACATACAGTGATACATGATAATCACCCGAAGTCCATAATTTACCTTAGGGTTCACTTTTGGTGTTGTACATTCTATGGATTTGGACAAATGTTTAATGACATATATCCATTCTGACACAGACTATTTCACTGCCCTAAAAATCTTTGTACTCTGCATATTCTCACTTCACAATTCTCCCCCATTCCACTGGCTCCCCAGCAGCCACTGATCTTTTTCATTATCTCTGTGATTTTGCCTTCTTCAGAATGTCCTATAGTTGGAATTATACTGGATGTAGCCTTTTCAGATTGGCTTCTTTCACTTGGCAATATGCATTTAAGTTTCTTCTGTGTCTCGTTGTGGCTTAATAGTTCATTTCTTTTTAGCCCTGACTAATATTCCATTGTCTGGATGCACCATTCATATCGATCCATTCTTCTACTGAAGGACATCTCAGTTGCTTCCAAGTTTTGACAATTATAAAAGCAGAATGTTTTAAAATATACAGATTCTCTTATAATCCTGTGTTACTATATGAACAACAGTTTGTTTTATATGCCATATGTTTGGGCTTGGATTTTTCTTCTCATTGGTGCAGTTATATGTCTTTAGTTTCAGAATATTTCTCAAAAACCAGTTTGCATCATAGTCCACCTTTAGAGTTGGGCAATGTTAACTGCTACAGGCTGCAATGCATCTTTACAGTTGGGATGCCAGCACTGTCTACATGCTGAGGGTCTAGGAGACAGATGTTCACAGGACATGAAATCACTAGAGATGGTTCCTGCCAGTGACTTCTAAAGGGAAGAAAAGCTGTGTGTGTAGGTGGGTGGGTGGGAGTAACATCCCCACCATGGGTCTAAGCCTTTCTCTGCTTTTCTTTCCTACTGCTATCTCCCATTTATTATGAGGTTTCTCTAGAAATTGTGATTACAGCATGTCTTCTGTACACAAATAACAGAGGAGGATGCGTCTACACTTGAGAAGAGAGTGGCCAGTTCACATTGTAGTCAAGGCTGGCCAAAGCTCTGGAGTGAGAAACCAGAAGAGCCTCTGGATATGTAAGTGGGAAAGGGAGGAAATGAGACTGGGGATGCAGAAAGAAGAAATTGTACCTAATAGCTATTGAATATGTTAGAGGAAAATGGATTCAATTAATTCTGAACACTTACAAAGAATGCTTTCTTATCCTATTATTTTTTAAAGGCATACAGAGTGTTTGAAATGAAGTTGTCTCACAGTCCAGGCTTTTAAATTTTATATATATCTCAGAATACTATTCCTTAGGGGAATATCTTAAATACTCTGAAGAAATGAGGTGAAGCATTAAAACGTATTACACACTGAAACTTACCTTCTAGTTCAAAAACTGTGATTTTCAAATAAACTCTAGCTTCTTTTGGATATAAATTATTAGATATAAGTCAAGAAGTTGGCACCATAAGAATTATCACTCTGTAAATGCCAAGAATAGCAGTATACTCATCAAAAATGTAAATATAATCTCAACTTCATTGGATTAATATTTATGCTAACACACTATTAAAAAAATGAGTAGATAAGATAATGGTCTTTGAAAAATTGGGTCTGTTAGTGACTGATGTAAATAATTCCCCATCAAGAAAAGGTACTATTTTGGGTCTGTTAGTGACTGATGTAAATAATTCCCCATCAAGAAAAGGTACTATTTTAATGGAAGTTTTGTTTACTTTAATTTTTACATTTATATTTAATAGACATATTCTTCATTTTTGGCTTTTGTTCACTCTATTCAATTTTATTTTTGTAATGTATAAGTTTTACTTTCTTTGCAATTTGGGGATTTAGTATCTTCTAACAACAAATGAAAATATACTCAGAACCATGTAGATCATCCTGTTTTGTCTACCTAGGAGATTATATTCTCCCCCTCTCCTTTTTTCTTTTTCTTTTCTTTTTTGGTTTCTGACCTCTTGTCTAGTGTGTATTTTGATTAGGTTGTGACATATATTTTTGATTTTGCTCTCTCAGTGATCCATGCTTCTCTGGGCAAAGTGGAATTCACCGCAAAGGAAAGAACCAGTGGTAATTCTTCCTGCCACATTAGGTCATGATCCTAGGGTCCTAGGTTTGAGCTCCATATCAGACTCCCTGCTCAGTGAGGAGCCCCTTTCTCCCTCTTCCTCTGCTCTATCAGATAAAAAAAAAAAAAAAAAACTTTTAAAAATACACTCTAGGCCACAGATCTAATCAATATGCACATAAGTAAAATATCAGAGCTGGAATTCAGGATAATGATTATAAAGTTACTAGCTGGGCCTGAAAAAAAAGCATAAAGACACTAGAGAATCTTCTAGTGCAGAAAAAAAATCTAACTCGTCCTAAATTAAAAATGCTTTAACTGAGATGCACTCTAAACTGGATCCTCTAACAGCTAGGGTAAATGAGGCAGAAGACTCAGTCATATAAGAAAACAAGGTGCTGGAAAGGAAGGAAGCTGAGGAAAAGAGAGAAAAACAACTAGATAACCATGAGAGGAGGCTTCAAGAAATCAGTGCTACCATAAAGTGAAACAATATTAGAATAACTGGGGTCCCAGAGGAAGAAGAAAGAGAAAGAAAAGGTTAATTGACCATATCATAGCTGAGAGCTTTCCTACTCTGGGGAAGGAAATAGGCATTCAAGTTACAGAGAACCCTCCTCATAATCAATAAGAATAGATCAACACCCTGACATATAATAGTGAAACTTTATCAGTTTCAGAGATAAAGAAAAAATCCTGAAGGGAGTTTTGGACAAGAGGTCTTTAAGTTACAAGGGTAGAAGCAGTCAACTGTCAGCAGACCTATCCACAGAGACCTGGCAGGTCAGATAGGGCTGAAATGATATATTCAAGATACTAAATGAGAAAAAAATTCTGCCAAGAATACTTTATTCAGTAAAACTGTCATTCAGAATGGCAGGAGAGATGAAGAGCTTTAAGGACAAACAGAAACTAAAAGAATTTATGAACCCTAAACTATCAACACCAGAAAAATAAAAACGGTTTTAAGGACACATTATGAACAACTGTATGTTAACAGACTAGGCAATGTGGAAGAAATGGATGCATTACTAGAAACTTATAAACTATTAAAGCAGAGACAGGCAGAAATGGAAAACCTGAACAAACTGATAACCCACAAGGAAATTGAATCAGTAATCAAAAATTTCCCAATAAATATGAGTCCAGAGCTGGTTGACTTGCCAGGGGAATTCTACTAAACATTTAAAGAAAAACTAACACCTGTTCTTCTGAAATTATTTCAAAAAATAGAAATGGAAGGAAAACTTCCAAACTCTTTCTATGGGGCCAAACCAGAGAAAGATCCCACCAAAAAGAGAATTACAGACCAGTATTCCTGATAAACATGGATGCCAACATTCTCGCCAAGTTACTAGCCAGTAGGATCCAGCAATACATTCAAAGGATTATTCACCACAACCAAGTAGGATTTATTCCTGAGCTGCAAGGTTGGTTCAACATTTGCAAATCCACCAATGTGATACATGTCATTAATAGGAGGACAGGAACCTTAGGATCCTCTCAATTAATGCAGAAAAGGCATTTGACAAAGTCCAACATCCTTTCTTGATTAAAACTTTCCTGTGTTGGAGTGCCTGGATGGCTCAGTGGGTTAAAGCCTCTGCCTTCGGCTCAGTTTGTGATCCCAGGGATCCCATGGATTGAGCCCCATGTCAGGCTCTCTGCTCAGCAGGGAGCCTGCTTCCTCCTCTCTCTTTGCCTGCCTCTCTTCCTGCTTGTGATCTCTGTCTGTCAATTAAATAAGTAAAATCTTGAAAAAAAAAAAAACTTTCCAGTGTTGGGATAAACAGAACATGCCTCAATAGCATAAAAGCCATCTTTGAAAAGCCCACAGTGAATATCATTCTCAGTGGGGAAATTCTGAGAGCTTTTCCCCTGAGGTCAGGAATATGGTGGATATGTCTACTTTCACCACTATTACTCAACATAGTAGTAGAAGTCCCAGCATCAGCAATCAGACAACAAAAAAAATAATAAAAGGCACTCATATTGGCCAACAAGAAGTCAAACTCTCTCTCTGTCTTTGCAGATCATATGATATTCTATGTGGAAAACCCAAAAGACTCTACCCCAAAATTGCTAGAACTTGTACAGAAATTCAGCAATGTGGCAGGATAGAAAATCAATGAACAGAAGTCAGTTCCATTTCCATACACTAACACTGAGACAGAAGAAAGAGAAATGAAGGAATTAATCCCATCTACAATTGTACCAAAAACCATGATACCTAGAAATAAACCTGACCAAAGGGGCAAAGGATCTGTACTCTAAACACTACACTTATGAAAAAAAATTGAGGAAGACGCAAAGAAATGGAAAAGCATTCAATGCTCATGGATTGGGAGAACAAATATTATTAAAATGCCTGTGTTTCCTAACAGTCTATATATTCAGTGCAATCCCTATCAACATACCATCAGCTTTTTTCACAGAGCTTTAACAAATAATCCTAAACTTTGTATGCAACCAAAAATGACCCTGAATAGCCAGAGGAATGTTGAAAAAGAGAACGAAAGATGAGGACATCACAATGCTGGACCTCAAGTTCTCTTTTAAAATAGAGCTTGAGGTAATCATCAAGACATTATGGTAGTGGCACAGAAACAGACTACATGGATCAATGGAGCAGAATAGAGAATCCAGAAAAGGACCCTCAATTCTGTAGTCAACTAATCTTCTACAAAGCAGGAAAGAATATCCAATGGAAAAAGGACAGTCTCTTCAATAAATGGTTATGGAAAAACTGCACAGCCACATATAAAAGAACAAAACTGGACCATATTCTTACACCATACAGAAAGATATCCAAGGGATGAAAGACCTCAATATGAGGGTCTTTTGAATCCCTCAAAATCCTAGAGGAGATCACAGGCAGAAACCTCTGTGATCTTGGCTGCAGCAACTTCTTGCTAGAAATGTCTCCAAAGGAAAGGGAAACTGAAGCAAAAATGAACTGTTGGGACTTCATCAAAATAAAAAGCTTCTGCACAGCAAAGGCAACTATCAACAAAACTAAAAGGCAACCTATGGAATGGGAGAAGGTATTTGCAAATAACAGATCAAATGCTGGAATCCAAGACCTATAAAGAATGTACCAAAAGCAACACCCAAAAAACAAATAATCCAGTCAAGAAATGGGTGGAAGACATGAACAGACATTTCTGCAAATAAGACATGCAAATGGCCAATAGACACACACACACAAATTCTCCACATCACTTGGCTTGTAAGAAATACAAATCAAAACCGCAATGAGATACCACCTCACACCGGTCAGAATGGCGAAAATTAACAAGACAGGAAACAGCACATGTTGGTGAGGATGTGGAGAAAAGGGAACCCTCTTACACTGTGGGTGGGAATGCAAACTGGTGCAGCCACTCTGGAAAACAGTATGGAGGTTCCTCAAGAAGTTAAAAATAGAGCTACTCTATAACCCAACAATTGCCCTACTAGGTATTTACCTTAAAGATACAAATGCAGTGATCTAAAGGGGCACCTGTACCCCAACATTTTTGGGAGTGATGCCCACAGTAGCCAAACTAGAAAGAGCCTAGGTGTCAATCAATAGATGAATGGATAAAGATGTTTTATATATAGATAAATAGAAACATATATAGATATATATGTATATACATAGATAGATACATATATAGACATATATAGACATATATACATATATAGACATATATATGTATCTATCTATGTATATACATATCTACATTGGAATATTACTCCACCATCAGAATGGGTGAATAATTACCATTTACATCTAGGTCGTTGGAACTGGAGGGTATTATGCTGAGCAAAATAAGTCATTCAGAGAAAGATTATCATATACTTTCACTCATTTGTGGAATATAAGAAAAAGTGCAGAAGATCATAGGGAAGGGAGGGGAAAGTGAATCAGAGAAGTCATTAGAGAAGGGGACAAACCATGAGAGACTTTTAACTATAGGAAACAAACTGAGGATTGCTAGAGTGGAGGTGGGTGAGGGGAAGGGGTAATTGGGTGATGGGCATTAAGGAGGGCATGTAATTTGATCAGCAGTGGGTATTATATGCATCTGATGAATTATTGAACAGTACATCTGAAATATGAAGTAGGATATGTTGGGTAACTGAATTTATTTTTAAAAGATTTTATTTGAGAGAGAGAGAATGTGTGTGTGGGAAGAGCAGAGCATGAGCAGGGGGGAGCGGCAGAGGTAGAGGGAGATGTAGAAGCCCTGCTAAGCAGGGAGCCTGACACAGGACTTGATCCCAGGGCGCTGGGACCATGACCTGAACTGAAGGCAGACGCTTAACCAACTGAGCCACCCAGGTGTTTGACTAATTGAATTAAAAAAAAAAAAAAAAAACAGACTGGATAAAAATACACCATCTTTTCTTAATTCATCGGACTTTTTCTTACTGAAAACTTGGACGGAATCATGTTTGTCTCATGATATGAGCAATAAGTATCATTCAGTCTCTTAACTAAATTGCTTAGAAAATACCAAAAGCCATGTGAAGTGATGTCTGTTAGCTTGGAGCAATTTCAATAAATATTTTAAATTTTAAACAGAAAAAAAATAGGTTAAAAGATCAGTGGAACCTGAAAACTCTTTTGGAAAATAATGTAAAACAAAAATCTTTTCTGCTTCTTTCTAAATACCCAGTCCTACTGAAAACTGTAGAGGAAGCATATTTATATAATGATTTATGTAAACTACAATTCATTAACCACTTTCAGAACTATTTGTTGATTTATAAAAAGAAATATATAAAAACTAGGGGCATCATTTATTTCTATACATTTTTTAAAAATTAATATACTTTGTATTTTAGAGTAGTTTTAGATTTTTAGGAAATTGAGCAGTGCTAGAGAGTCTGAATCTGGATATTTAAACTTTGGTAATATTTTATGGAAAACCAAGGGTTTTTGTTTGTTTGTTTTTTTGGAAATAGGACACTAAGAACTATGGAAAGAATTTTCTGAAGCTTTTTCATATGTAGCATCTGCTGTACGTTTCTCTGGGTTTAGTTGATATTTCCAGGACTATTATTTCTGCTTCCTGTCTGCACCCTCCAGCCACCATTCTTAGGAAGTGAACTCTGGTTACTAATCCACATGTCTCAGAAAAAGGTGATAATTTGCAAGAAGAGTCACAAAGAAAAATCATGGCACCATTCAAGCTGCACTAATCTATTTAAATAAAATTCACACTTTCTGTTTCTAAAGTGGTTTGATAAGGGCATCATCAAAGCTGGAACACAGTGTATCTTGCTTACATGTAATGTGATGTTTAGAAATGTAGTGTGATGCTGGGGGGAGGGGGTTTGGGAGAAGGGGGTGGGATTATGGACATTGGGGAGGGTATGTGCTTTGGTGAGTGCTGTGAAGTGTGTAAACCTGGTGATTCACAGACCTGTACCCCTGGAGATAAAAACATATGTTTTTAAAAAAATAAAAAATAAAAAAAAAAAGAAATGTAGTGTGATGTTTCTTAGAAGTTGTTAAGTAGAGAAACATTTTCGATCAACTTTCAAAAATACATACATTACTATAGACACAAGATTCTTCCTGAGAATCATGGCATTGAAAAATTTGTTTACTTACTTTTCTGTGTGTGTGTTTGTGTGTGTGAGAGAAATGGATGAAAATTACTTATATGCTCTATAAACTCAATGATTTGGCTTTATACAAGTATTTTCAGTATCAGAATCAAGACTATATTTTCACAAAAAATTCTTTTGCAGGAAGTATTTTGAAATATTGCAAAATTTAAATGCTTTATCGAACATTACCAATTGATTTTTCATAAATTCTAAGCAAGGACTGTCAAATTTTATATTAAAGATGAATCAGCATGCCAGGATGGCTGTCAGTTGAGTGTCCAACTCTTGGTTTCAGCTCAGGTCATGATCTTGGGTCATGAGATTGAGCCCCCACGTCAGCCCCTCTGCACTCAGCACAGAGTCTGCTTGAGATTCTCTCTCCTTCTGCTCCTCTTCCTGCTTGTGTTCTCTCTTTAAATACATACATAAATACATACATAGTATCTTCAAAAACAAAAACAAAAATGAAGGAACTCCAAAGAGGTAACTGCTAGTTCTCCTTAGCCCCAAACTTCTTATCTGGCTCTCTCCTTCACTGTGTACTTTTTCCATTTCTAGACTTAACTCTACCCATGTCTTTCCTATTCTTGCCCGTTCTTACATATCCTTCCATCTAACCCTTTGAGAAAGGTTCAACTTTGTCTTCAGAAGCTCCTTTCTGATGTGGAACTCCTTCCTTCCACTTCTACTTTCTCCTTCACCACCTTTCTTTATTCCTACTGATGTCATCAATGGAGGACCTACATAGGGGATACCCCTAACCCAATAATTAATGGTCTTTATCATTTATTTAATTACATTCACCCTAATTAGGGTGTCCTCCCAATATTTTATATTGAATAGCCATAATGTGTAATGAGAACACCACTTTAGGTATTTCACCAAATTTTCTAGATAGGAACATTATTCACATAATATTACATTTCACAGCCATGATTACCATTAACTCTGCTCAAACCATTGCAAATACAGTAAGAGCTTAAATAAGGAGTCCTCAAATATTACCCTAGCTTAAAGCAAGAGGTAGGGAAATTTACCTAATCTTATTTCCTATTAATTTGTAGATTTCACATTACTAAAACTTTCAAAACTAAATTTCCTCTGGAATCGACTCATTCCTTTCTTTCCTAAATTCTTTCTCAAGGGCTTCCATACCAATCTCAAATGTTCATTTCTTCCAGGTCATATTTTGTTTTCTTGATAACTGCAGCATCCTCACTGATGACCCAAGAAACATGAAAATTTTGTAATCCCTCAGATCTACTGATACTTCATCTCAGCTATTTCATCATTTGCCAGCACAACAAACCATTGAATTTTATAATTTCTTAAAGGAATTCCACTAGAAAAAAATCACAAAATCTTAATAATCAACAACTAATTTAACTTACATTTGTCACATTATTTTATTCCTCTCTTCTTGACTTTCAATCCTTTTTCCCTATTAAGAATGTCCTGTAATTTCTCAAATCTCTTCTGAATTTAGGTCTCTCTTATGTAGAAAATGCAGAAGTGCATGGCTCTGTGAAGTTTTCTTAATCTTCTCCAAATTTTTGCTCTCCTCCGGAGGTTATTTTGATTCACTGTACTCTTTGCTTGGCTAACTCTTCAAACTGCATCTTTCTTGACTGCTGTTTTGCACTTTGGGAAGATTGTTCTATCAGCACTCAGTTTCTCTTGCCTCTTCATTATTTCCATTTTCCCTGATAGAGTGATCCTCAGAACCTTGCTGTTCTAAAATTTTGTCAAAGCCATAAATGATGGAAGGACCAGAACTAATGGAGGAAAAAAATACCAAACCAGTATTAAGTTTGATGTTTGTGTGGACTGTGGCTGGGTTAACTATTACATGTTTCACTAATTTACCTTCTGACTTAAAATCTCATTGTATAGATCATCTGAATATAAGTCTCTTTTGTAAATTCTGGGAAATTACTTTTTATGACAATTATCTAGTTGGCTTTATGATTTTTTTTTTTTCAATAGAAGAATGTAGTTGTGAGTTTTGCAAATACACTGTGTCAACATTATAAGCTCCAGTGGGGCAAGCACTCTAATGACCTATTCTCTACTTTATCATAAAAACAAATTACAAAGTGATGGTATCATTGGAAAGGACTGAGACTGGGAATGAGATTAATCTGTTTCCCCATTATCACTCTGCACATTAACCTTGATGGATTTGTCCTTATGTGTTCATTAATTCTTGTTTAATATGGAAACGTACAGGTCTGATGCTTGGGTCTCCTTCAGGGCTTTATCTTTGACAATCTTGCTCTAAATATGCATTTATTTGGCAGATTTCTGTGAGGTTTTCCTGGGTTGTCCATTAATATTTGCAGGTTTCACAATGATACAGCCAAGGAAAATGAAATCACAATTCTTTTTAAGGTTTTTATTTACAAGAGGCTTCAAATGATAATTTGAAAATAATTTCCATGCCAGTTATAGTTAAGAACTTAAAATTGAAAAATCAATCCAATCAATGTATCATATTATAAATATAGATATATAGATATATTATAAATATATTAGATATAAACATATCTAATATATTTATCGTTCATAAATTTTCTCTAGCCTTTTATTTTTTCTAGTCAGGTATGGCATGAATTTTTAAAAAATGATTTCACGTTTTTAGTTGAATTTTGATAGGCATTTGGTTCAGCTTTTTTTAATTTCCGTAAACTCAGGCCAACATTTTACCTGTATTTCTGAATCCACACAATATGGCACAGATACTGACCTTAGTGGCAGAGATGCTTTGGATAGAGTTCAGTATTATATCAAATGCTGAAAAGGAAAGTCTTATAAATAAAAGACTTATAAAGTCTTATAATTCTCTTTCTTTGCTGTAAACTTAACAATTTATCAGGGTATTGGGACTGCTTCAAAAGATACATTTATTTTATCTTTAGAAATGGGAAAAAATATAAGAAGAGAAATGATTGATGCTAGTACATCAAACTCAATGTTACTCTCCCCCTTAAGGCAAAGGAAATCTAGACTACAGAAGTTTTCAGATGGCAGCAACACCTGTAGAGACAGCTGAGTATAGGATGAACTCAAGGCAAAGAAAGTAAAAGGCAGGTTTATGGGCCCATGAGATAAAGAGCTGATGTTGATGAATGAATGAGAAGCAAGACAAAATGTGAGATTGAAGATGGTATTACATAAAGATTTAGAATTAGAAAACCCCAACTCTGGGGAAAGTTATTTAACACCTATTTCTGACTGTTTTTTAAAATACAAATTAGGGGTAATAGCTTTGTTGTTATGGTTTATACACATAATGATTGATCATCATGCTTACTCCGTGTTTTCAGGAGGCACAGTTGAGAAGAGTGGTCCCAAACCATTCATTACTCATGGGAGGACCAATGGAAGGGTTGAAGCTTTGGGGGGAGTTGTCTATGCTATAAATATTTATATTTAACATTTTTAGATATTTCTCAGTTCTTCATAAACTGTCATTAAATGTAATGTGTTGTTGTTGTTGTTGTTGTTGTTGTTGTTTAAATGCAATGTGAGTCATCTCTAATCCATGTTTTCTTTTCACTTGAACCCAGATACCCTTTCCTCTTGTCCTTTGGCTGGAAACTCACTAAATCATGGGAATGCAAAATATCATTGGGAAGTGCTAAAATAAGCTTTGTTTTATCTTTTCTCTAAAATTTTATGAAAATACTGGTTTTGGCCAGATGGAAAATTGGTGGAAAATCAACAAGTGACCAAAGCCAATGTGAGACAACAATTATCTTAGCCTGAGATAATGTGTGCTGTTTCTATGGAAATCAGAAGAGAATAATGTGCAAAGAAATTACAGAAAGTGAAAGGATAAGTTTGTGGAGATTGTGTTAATGAAAAATAATATTTTTAAGAAGCTGGGTTTTTATTTTTATTGGACTTTTGTGAATTTCCCTTTTGGTTTAAATTTTAACTATGCCATATTCCATTTCATTTATATTCTTCAGCTATTAAGATAACACACAAATTATTAATTCTAATTTTTTCAGTCTTACTAATTTATGAAATACAGGTTATATAACATACTATTTTTTTTTTTATACTGACAATGATGGACTTTCCTTTTAAGTGGAATATCAATTGGGAAAGTAGATATATGCCATTTTTCATCATTAAAGTATAAGCTATATGGCTGTGGCTCCATGAATGTGTGGAGAATATTGATAGCTCTTCTTCATCCTTATCATTGCAAAAAGGTTATCTGATTCTGTAGTATTGATACACACATTTACTTATGTGTTCTTTGATCAAGTCATTGTAAAGAAATATTTATTATTATTTGCATGTGAATTTCAGATCATCTTCCTATAAGAAGGTATCTTGCTTATAGGGTTATTCTTCTAAAATTTACTTACTTGGGTTCCTGTGTGGCTTAGTCCTTTAAGCATCTGCCGTAAGCTCAGGTCATGATCCCAGAGACATGGATGGAGCTCAGTTCTCCTCAGGTTCCCTGCTCAGCGAGATGTCTGCTTCTCCCTATCCCTCTGCCCCTCCCCCGCTTATGCTCTGGTGCACATGCTCTCAAATAAATAAATCTTTACAGTTGATCTTAGCCAAAAGCCCAAGAAGCGATCAAATAAATAAATCTTTAAAAAATTAAAGTGAAACTTACTAATCTTAGAGTACTTTCATTTACTTTTTCTATCCATCCTGAAAAAGGGAGTAAAATGTTTGCGAAAAGAATAGATTGAAACGATGGCAAAGAATAATGTGGCCCACTTACTTTTCCTTTTCTTTATCACTGAGATTCACTGTCATTCACCCCACATACAGTCATTTAGATTTCACTGATTATGTTTTCAATTTTATTTAATTTGCTTTTAGGAATGTGAAAAATTATTCAGATGTTACTTATTGTACATTGTCTTTCCAACTGCGTTTTGGAAAAGGTAGTAGATTGGCTTTTAATGAAAAGGACTACTTCCAAAACTCCTTTTAATATAAAGTACATCAGGTTAAATCATTTTAAGAAGCTGCAACAGGTATGATTTCATAGAGCATTTTTTTTTGTTTGCTTGATTTTGAATGAGCTAGCTCAAATAACACAGATTTGCCTGTGCTATGAATTGATCATGAAGCCATGTATAAACAATGGGTTAACTATATATTCACATGGGTATATTTTATCTTTAGATGTACTCTTTGAAAAACTATGGGACAGGAAAGGTGAGGCATGTTCAAGAAGTTCATTGGATTTATCCTTTAAGAAATAATTAATAGGCCCCTGGTTGGCTCAGTCAGAATAGTATGCATCTCTTGATCTCAGGATTGTGAGTTCAAGTCCCACATTGGTTGTAGAGATTACTTAAATAAATAAATAAACTTAATAATAAAAATAAGTGATTAAATGATTATAGGAGGCACTTTTGATGCCCAACTCTGAGTAACTGAGTAACTCTGATTTAATTTGCAGGGTAGTAGCTGTCCACGTCAAGTTTCTGAATCTTTCTTCATCTTTGCTTAAATGCTTTCTCCAACATCATGGTGGTTGTAATGGAAATGGAAATGTTGTAATGGAAATGGCCCGAGAAGCAGAACAGTGGAATATTAGTCTGGAACTGAATTACTCATTAGTTGGATGGCAACAGGGGATGCTTCTTGGTAATAAGTGGAATGAGTGTTAATGACCAAAGAATACTGTAGCATCTTTCTTGCCATGAGCCCCATGAGTGATAAACTGAGATGACATTTAGATGCAAGGGTATGTAGAGGTTTATACAATCAATATCTCCAGCAACTGTAAGGACTCTGTTCTTTGCTGGCTTTTGTTAACTGCTGAAAATTTTTTGGAAAAAAAAAAAGAGAGAACAATAGCATCAGAGCATGAACTCTTTCCTCAGAGAATGCTCTAAAAGCTAGAAGACATCTATGGCCTTATCTAAATCTATTCTCATTTCCTGAAGCAGGAGAGATTATGCCAAACATTTGGTCCAGGATTTGAATCTAAGAGTGATAGAGATCCTAGTAGTAGATGGGATGCATGGCCTTGAATGCATCCTGTATTAACAGTGGAGGTCCTGATAGGGAAATATATGAAACCTTAAACATTTGACCAATCAGGAGGTATTTACCACAGTCGGATATCCTGGTGTGGTAGGAGCCGCCTGTGGTGAGCACACACATCCACTTTCATTGAAGCTTTAGAAAAGTTGTTGTTTTCTGGAAAAACTGAGATTAATTAATTGCTGTTTATGAGTGGAGTGAGAAAGTTGGAACTCCTCCTTGGTAGCATATAAAGAAGCTCATCTCTCCTGCAGTGGGAGAGAATATCATTTCTGAGAATCAGATCAGGTCCTAATGTTAGAAGACAATTTCCACAAGAGGTCAAATTCTCAATAAAGGCAGGATCTGCTTGCTAAGATAAGGACCCTAGCTGGGAAAACATGGGACCCAGATATATAAAAATGGGAGTAATTGATGTCCCCCTTAATCAAGAATTCTCATATTCCTCTATGACTCCACAGACATAGTGTATTATTCCCTATTAAAAGAGATTTTGCCCATTTGTAAGATGGTGCAAATGCTTTTCTTCTATAACTCATGTACGGCACTCAGGATTAGTTTCTGTTGCTCCTTCTTCCCACTAGATTTTAAGCTGAGCTTAAATTATAACCCAAGACATCCAGGGGTGTTCTGGGTCTAACAAGGAAAAAAATAACTAACCCCTTTAAGAATTGCAAAACATAGCCATCATGAATTGTCAGGACCCATCACAGTTTAATTTATTTGGGACAACTCTCCTGGGATATCAGACTAAACACCAGGTAAAAACCTTTGGGAAAACCGATGGTTCATGCTAGGTGAAGTAGAATTGGCAGCATTATGGTGACACTTGGTGAGAATGAGGTGGAAATCTGTCAGATGACGGTATTTATAAAAAGGCCAAGAGGATAAAGACAGGCTCACAAATACAATAAGAATGATGGTATATCCTGGGGGTGCTTGGGGAAGAGGATGCCTAGGATCACTTAACCCCCATAAGCTGGTGGATGGAATCATCATGAAGGGCCATAGGGGAGGAGCAGCAGCCAGGGGAGGTTGGCTACAGAGTGCTATGGAGGTGGTTAACAGAGTATGTCACCTCTAGGAGAAGAATAAGTGGGTAGCCAATAGGGGTACTGTTCAGTTTGTGCCAGCAGAAGAGGGTAAGATGGACATATTAAGGGTTCAGTGCTAGCTTTTCCATCAAAAGTCCCAACACTAATCCAGTTCCCAGAGGAGAGCAAGTTTTCTAACCCAGAACTCTCTGTAGTGATCATGATGGCAGAGAAGGCTATCAATAGGCCCGACAGCATGAACTCCTTTTCACCAAGGCTCTTTTAGTTATTGCTGTTACCAGATGCTACTCTTCCTCAGGAATTCCTGTTGTCCATTGGGCGGCAAGTTGATGTATTGAATCCTTTCTGTTCTGGAAAGGTCATATATTTAGTTTAGTAAGAAAAGACACATCCTGAATGTGCAATGGATTTTAATCCTCTCAAGGCTCCAGTTAGTACCATTTTTCAAACAGAGTGTTTTGTGCTTGGTTTACCACCATGGGACATCACATATCAAAACAGACCAGGAGTTCCTTTTTCTCTCAATGGAAGTATGGAATTGCGTGTAGGACTTTGGGATCCCTCCCCCTTTTTACCACATACTGAATCGCTCAGGAGATGCACAGATGCTAGAATATTGGAATACCCAACCAAAGGTGCAATTAAAATGCCAAGTTATGAGCATACTCTGCACGTTTACAGAACCTCTGTAAATACCTCTGTTATGCAGTGTATTAGTTGTAGCAAACCTTTTAATGCTATACTTTGTCCGTAGTACGAAGAGTAGAGGGGGTGGAAGAGGTAAAGTTACCATCACTCCTGATGACCCACTGGGGGTCATTTTGCTTCTTGTTTCTGAAATTCTAGACTGTGCCTGATTAGAGATCCTAGTTCCACAAAGGGTCAGTCTTTTTCTAGGAAGCACATAGAAAGTCCTATTGAACTCTGAACTGTGGCTGCTACTTGCTTTCTGTGGACTCCTTGTGTATATGGACTAGTGGGCAAGATGAGAAATTGCCATCTTGCCTTTTTTACTTCTTCAGCACAAATTATCCTTGATTGGATTTTCTGGAGGAATATAAGGTGTTAATTAGTGACTAAACCTATCAAAAGAGGAAAATAAAAGCAGGGTTGGGTATAGAGAGAAGTTGAACTGTGAAATTAATTTTACAGTAATTGCCAACTAGTGGGGAGCTTTGGAGCAAATATTATTTGTCAGAGTGGTCCTGTGCCAAGTATAAATGCCTGGGGATTTACACCCCTTCCTCATTAAGTTGCTAAATACTGACCACTCTCAGCAGATGCTGAGAACTGATACATGGCAATGTCTGTTGATTGTACCTCTCAGAGTGAGCCATGAGTTCTTCCTGGAAGGGAGATCAGAGTAAAGCATCTATGTATCTACCTTACAGGTGATCTATCATATCACTGCCTTAGACCCAAGGGCCAGTTTTATGATAAGCAGGTAGGACAGGCTTGTAATCCTATCACATCACCTGGAAGCTGCTGCCTCAAAAAACATTGGCTCTCAGCCAAGTTACTAAACAGAAGGATGATTGTTTTGGGTGGGAGCCTGAAAGTATATTTGGTAGAGGATATAGCATTGAACTGGTGGCTATTGAATAGTGTTATATCTCTAAGAGTTAAAAAAAAAAATCTAGTCTTTCTTACAGAGCAGCAGAGAAAGAAGTTATTGTACTTTTGGATGTAATCAACCCTGATAAGTATGAAGATCTAGGGATCTCAGACTGTTAATAGATACCGCAGAAAGGATCAAGTATGTCTGGAGGCTGGACATCGCTAGGATACCTTTTGGTATGTCCACAATCAGGGAAAACAGTAAATGTGCAATTGCAGCAATCCAAGATAACTAGGGACTCATACTTCTCAGAGATTAAACCCAGGCCATTCCACTGGGTAAACAACCTAGGTCAGTAAAAGTAATGAGGCAGGGAAAAAGAAATGTAGAACAGGATACAGAAGAGGGCCAATGAATAGCACTTAACTACCTTGGCACCTCTTGGAGCCATGGAACTTGAGCTTGTTTAACAAGTTCTAGCTTTTTACTGATCTTGTCATTGTTGGTGTTTGTTTTTGTTTTTAGAGAGATTGTGGCTGGCCAATGGCTTGAGATATCAGAGATTCCCATTAAATACAGCTTATGCTATCAGGTCCTCCCATTTGTATCATTTAGACTTTGAAAAAAATCCTTCCTTGGACTTTGGAATGCATTCTTCTCTGCAGTTAGAGACTCATGAATTGATGGTGACTTTTGGGGATATGGCTGTGGTAATGACACCATTTGGGTCATTTAGAGAGAGGATATGGAGTCTAATTGTCCTGGAAGTAAATCTTCTACATAGAATGCTAAATCTACTACCCTTGAAGAAGAAACATCCTGAATTTGACTATCTTGTTGAATATCTAGTGTTACTATTTTTTTTTTCCCAGTAGTCCATTTGTATACCAGCTTTCACAGGTGGCAACATGAACTAAATTTAAGTATTAGCTTTTATCTAATGAACAAACCTCAGAAACAGTGAGTTTATTTATCTACCTTCTTTTTTTTAATTTTGCCATTACTTCTCATGCATAACTTATCATAGTCAACTTATTTGCAATCTAGCAGGTCTGAAAAAAATGTATAATTAAGACCATTTCTGAGAAACCAGTTGGAGACTGAGTCCTGTCCCTGTAGGAGGATTCTTCAGCCACTATGTCAATTGGCACAGATATTTCTCTTTCTTCATATGATGAAGATCAGGGATCTAAAGTTACCTGTAAAGCTAGAGAGGCACCGTTTGTTCCCATTGCAATGGCCGGGTTTGCAGCAATTGTTACATATGGATTATATAAATTGAAGAGCAGGGGAAATACTGAAATGTCTGTTCACTTGATCCACATGCATGTGGCAGTCCAAGGCTTTGTTGTGGGAGCAGTGACTCTTGGTATGGGGTATTCCATGTATAAGGAATTCTGGGCAAAGCCTAAACCTTAGAGAAAGAGAAGCTGTCTCAGTTTTGTTGGTGGTGTTTGCTTTACTTAGGCGTCTCATATTGAGTTTATATGTTTATGTTGAAAATAAATCATTTGAATGGGTCAGATAATATGGTAGTTTAAGTATTGGCTTCCTTTCTTGCAGGCTTGATTTGACTGGTTACCAAATTACTAATGACCAGTCAACTAGCTAGGTCATTCAGGGGAGTCACATTAGCACAAAAGAAGAAACCTGTCACTTTTAAATGGACTGGACAGTGGTAAAATATGCTCCTCCTTAAACTCTTATGAAAAAATCAGTTATAAAGAGGTCATTGTGCCAGTCCTGAAGTACTCCTAGTTGCTGATTTGATTCTAGTATCAAAACATGATTTTGAAAAAAAAAAATGCTTTTGATGTTATGTAGGAATCCCATTTAACTTTTTTCTGCCTATTTTGCAGATTGATTGGGTACTTCAGTTTTTAGGACTGGTTGGCTCTTAATCCTTTCAGAACAGTGCATGGAATATAGTAAGCTTCCCCACAACCTAAAATACATTTATTTAATCCAAACCTAAAAAGCCGATAAAGAGCTATTTAGAAGTAATATTTACTTCAGAATCATACTTGTAAACATGAGAATAACCTAACTGTGGATCCCAGTTTAGCTTCTTTTGTAATTGCAGAGTTATATTAATGCTGCTGTTGTATAATTTTTAAATGTTGAAATGTGTATTTTAACTACTAATGCAAAGGTTAAGTGAAAAACACTTTTTAAATGTATGAAGCTTGTTTATTTTCTCTGTAAGAATCATAAATGTTAACAAAGTTAAAGAAAAAAAAGACAATTTCTACCTAAATAACAAAATTTTTTCCTCTCCAAATTTCCTTTTACAATGAAAGTGATACTCACTTTCATTCTCTCCAGGACTTTTCTATGGTTTTCTTAAACTAAATTACCAGACAACAAAATAATAGATGAGTGTGTAACTAAAGGACAGTGGAGGGCCCATGGGTGGCTCAGCCGGTTAGGCATCTGCCTTCAGCTCATGTCCCTCATCAGGCTCCCTGTTGTTCTGGGAACCTGCTTTTCCCTCTGCCTCTGTTTCTCTCTCTCTCTCTGTCTCTCATGAATAAATAAATAAAACCCTTAGACAAAATGAAGAACAGTGTAAGAATTCTGTATATGCATGCTGTGCTGTAGTGTTAAGTGCCCTTCTTCACCCTGTATTATATTGAAAATGATTATATTTTACTACATACTAGTATAAACAGAAGAGACTAGTTTCTGTTGGTTGGGATCCCCCTTGGGGAATCTGGCTAGTCCAGCCCCCCTTTTTTTCTAAATTTTTTATTTTTTTATAAACATATATTTTTATCCCCAGGGGTACAGGTCTGTGAATCACCAGGTTTACACACTTCACAGCACTCACCAAAGCACATACCCTCCCCAATGTCCATAATCCCACCCCCTTCTCCCAACCCCCCTCCCCCCAGCAACCCTTAGTTTATTTTGTGAGATTAAGAGTCACTTATGGTTTGTCTCCCTCCCAATTCCATCTTGTTTCATTGATTCTTCTTCTACCCACTTAAGCCCCTTCTTGAATCCATAAGGCCGATGAGGTTGATATCTTAGTGTGGTTATAACCACTAGCACCACAGTAGTGTGCTCTGAAATATTGGTTGGGAAGCCCTCCTCTGTTGTTTTGTTAGACTTGATAGTACACAGTAGTCCATTTCCTGCCCGCAGCCCCCCACCCCAGCCCGCTATATTCAGTTTATGATTCAGGATGTTTTAGTGTGGAAGGTAATATTAAATCTCTCTTTTTTTCACTTTTAGTGAAAGTGATCTATCTTTTCACAAAAAAATTTTAATATTATTTCTATACAATGAGAAATGTTAAAATGAGCAAGTTTCTTCTTTCCTTCTATTCTCCTTTTCTCTACCACCTGATATAAAATAGTAATATTATATTTCTATAATTATTTCCTTGAAATTGTTAAATATATTAGTACACCTTCAATTTTTTAGTAGTAATTGATTTACTTTGAATCCTGACTATATTGATTATAGTACATTAACTGTTTCCTCTAAGAATTTTATGGTTCCTGATGTTACCTTCAAAATTTTAACCCATTTCCAGTTAATTTTTGTGTATGGCATAAGATAGTAATGATAGTTTTATTCTTTTGCAAGTGACTATCCATTTTCCCTGCATTATATTTACTGAAGAGATGGCATTTTCCCCCTTGTATATTCTTGGCTCCTTTGTTTTAAATTTATTGGTCATACAGTGATAGGTTTATTTCTGGGCTCTCTGTTCTATTTATCTTTGTATGTTTTTATGGTAGTACCATACTGTTTTAATTACTATAGATTTGTAATATAATTTGAAATCAGGGACCATAGTGGCTCTAGATTTGTTCTTTTTTTTTTTTCTCAAGATTTTTCAGGGTCTTTTGTGGTTCAACACACATTTTAAGATTGTTTGTTCTATTTCTGTGAAAATTGTCATTGGAATTTTGATAGAGATTGAACTGAGTCTGTAAATTTTCTCTGGGTAGTTTGGCAATTTTAACAATATTAATCCTTCTAATCCATGAGCACAGTTTATCTTTCCATTTGTTTGTGTCATCTTCTGTCTGTTTCATCAGTATCTTGGAGTTTTCAGAGTACAGGTCTTTCACCTTCTCGGACAAGTTTATTCCTTGACATTTCATTCTTTTTGATGCATTTGTAAATGAGATTGTTTTCTTAATTTGTCTCTCTAATAGTTCAGTATTAGTATATAGTAATGCAATTGGTTTTTGTGTATAGATTTTGTAACCTTACACCTTTACTGATTTTATTTATCAGAACAGATTTTTGGTAGAGTCTATAGGGTTTTCTATAAATGAAATCATGTCTTCTGCAAATAGTGACAATTTGATTTCTTCCCTTCCTATTTGGATGCCTTTTATTTATTTTTCTTGCATAATTTCCCTGGCTAGGATTTCCAATACTGCTGAACAGAAGTGGCAAGAGTGAGCATCTCTTTCTGGTTCTGGATCTTAGAGAAAAAGCTTTTAGCATTTCGTCATTGAGTATGTCTACTGTGGGCTTGTCATACATAGCCTTTATTGTGCTGAGATGCCTTCTCTCTGTACCTGCCCTGTTGAGGGTTTTTATCTTAAATGGGTGTTGGACTTTGTGACATACTTTTTCTGCATCTGTGGAGACCATCTTCACTATTTCTCTTATTTTGTTAATGTCCTATATCAGGTTGACTGACTTGCAACTGTTGAGCTGTCCTTCCATGCCTGGGATAAATACCCCCTTGATCATGGTATATGATCCTTTAAATATATTGTTGGTTTCCCAGTGTTTTATTGAGGACTTTTGAATCTATGTTCATCAGGAATATTGGCCTATAGGTTTTTGTTTGTATGTTCATTTGGTTTTTGTTCATTTGTTTTTTAGTGTCCTTGTCCAGTTTTGGTAATAGTATTGGTAGCCTTGTAGAATGAGTTTGGCAGCATTCCTTCCTCTTCAAGGAAGAGGAAGTTCTTCAATTTTTGTTTGTTTCTTTGTTTTCTTTTTTGGTTTTGTTTGTTTGTTTGTTTGTTTTGAAGAGTTTGGGAAGGATCGATATTGAATCTTCTTTGAATTTTGAATTTTAGTAGAAATCACCAGTGAAGCCATGTGGTCCCAATTGTTGAAGGTTTGCCAAGACTTGTCATTGTTCCAATGGAAGGAATCTCAATTAGCACCCCGTTTCAGGCTGATTGGAAGCCATACCCTTAGCGGCTTTTAAAGTATGAAAATCTTTGCAATCCCCATGGGAACACAGTGGTAAATCCTGCTGACCTCCTGTCCAGGAGACGAGGAGGTATCTGACATTCACAAAACTTGGGTCTCCCGATGAGCTGATGAGTGTGTAAACTCTTTTCTGAGAGGTACTGCCATGCTGTAGCCAGTCCTTCGGAAAGTGCAAGGATGACTTTCCGTGGCTTATGTTCCCTGAGAGCATCTCTGTAGCCTCTTCATATGTGCCAAACTGAAAGCCTGCCCTTTAGTCTGAACCTCTAAGACAAGTACAGATTTTTTTCATGGGAAGGCTCAGGATACATTTCGGTCTACTGTCTTTGCAGTGCCTGATGGTGATAGCCTGCCCAGAACTGTCTGCTCAGTTGTTTTAGGCCTGTGAGGCCCAGAGAGGCAAGCACCCCTGGCCACCAGAGCCAGGGTGTCCTTTTTGCACCATGTGGGTCTGCCAGCTTTTGCAAGGCAGGTTGAGTGCAAGACCCAGAAAAGTCCACTCATTTTAGCTTTAGTGAGGCTGGAGGAGAGCACAGGGTTAAGACACATCCACTGGTTTTGGTGAGGGAGTGGTAGAGCTCTGGGGTGGGGCATGCCTGCCAGCTTTAGTGGGGCAACAGCTGTGTCTGTGCGAATCTTCTGGCACTAGCCAGGTGGAAGGGAGTGCAGAAGTGGTGCTTGCCAGTGCCTGTGTTCTGGACAGAATCCCAAGAGGCCCTATCTCTCAGTCAGATAGTTTAAAGATTAACAAATGAATAGTCTAAGGCACTTTTCAAAGAGCTGGTTTTGCAGTGGGGTCTGGGATGCTGGAGCCCTTGGAAATCAGAATCTCAGCTCCTTGTAGCCCTTTCTGTCTTTGAGATGTAAGACAGTTGGTTTCAAAAGTCAGGTGTTTTGTGGTTTGCATCTCTCTGGTTCAGGTTGCAAGGGTTGGCATGCCTTATGTGGGGCACAAACCCCTTACTCCTCAGGGAGAAGCTCTGTCCATATTCCCGAGAGCTCTACAGCCCTGGGAGTGGCATTTTTGGTGAGACTGCATCTCTTCCTCTCCTCCCTATCTTAATGTCGCCCTTTTATCCCTTGTTGTGGAAGAGCTTTTTTGCTAGTTTTCAGGTTTTTTTCAGAAGGAGTTATTTGACAGGTAACAGTACAGTTGGTGTGTCCAAGCGAGAAGATGAAGTAAAGGTCTTTCCTTGCTTCCATCTAGGACTGCTTCTTCTGTCTGTAGTCCTTTTGTTGTTTAATTATGTTTGTTTTTGGTTGCTTTTGAAATTATGTTTGCACAATGACTGTTTCTTGTATGTGTTGCCCAATACTATTTTCAATTCCCCGAGATATGTGTCTTTTTATGTCTAACTTCTGTCAGTCTTGGATCATCTCTCTGCTCCAAGCCCACTTTATCTTGATTTATAAGATCTTACCCAGTCTTGCTTTCCTTGATCTCCATTGACATAGTTTCCTCCTCCCTTCCCCTGATTTTCTCAGTTCCAGGATGCTGCTCCTTGATGTTCTTGGCACCTTCCAGGCATGCTCTTGAGAGACTTGGCTGTTCTCTTTCGCTGGAATGTTTTCCTCTCACATGTCAACACCCCTTGCTGTCTCACTTGCTTCTGGTCTTTTTCTCAAAAGTCATGGTGAAGCTTTCTACCCACTCTACAACTTTAGTCTTCTTCCAAAATTTCATAATCTCCTTCCTGTTTTTTTTTTTCCTTAGTTATTAACACTGCCTCTGCACTATTTGACTTCTTTACCTTGATTATGTCTTTCCCACTTGGAAGGAACCCTTCAAGAAACTTTGTCTTTTTACTACTTTATCTCCTGCACCAGATACAGCCTAAGAGTTCCTTAAATAGTGTTAAGTGAACAAAAAAGACAGAAGAATTCCAGGTCTTCTCAAATTTATTTTCCAAATATTTTATTTAAATGGTACTTTTTCGCCATCAGATTTTTCACTTGAATGTGTTCTTTTCCATAACCCAGTGTTTTGTTTCTTATATCTTTCTATACCACTCAATTTTATAGATGTTATATTTTCCTTATTCTTTCTGAAGCTCGGAAGCCATTTTGACGCTTTTGTTCTGTTCATAGCTTTCCACTAGTCTTCAACGTCCTTTTTTTTTTTTTTTCCTCAGAACAATACAGGGGGCCCTAAAATAGCTGATTGGAAGTTATTGTGCATGTGGTTGCTTATGGATTACAAGGCTTCATTGTAGAATATTAGGGCTAGAACTTTTTTTTATTGTCAGATACCCTACTGTTAGTGTCTTTGAGTTTTTCTCTGGGGCTGGTAAGGTACCTAGTACCTAAGAGGCTGCCATTGCTCTTAGGTTAGATAGAGGGAGGATAGAACATCTCACCCCTTGAGAGGAATAATCAATCTCTCTTTCTTCCTTCATTCATTCCTTCCTTCCCTCCCCTTCCCTTCCCCTTCTTTTCCCTTCCATTCTTCCTTCCATCTATCCTTCCTTCCTTTCTCTCTCTCTTTCTCTGTCTTTCTCAGTTATTCTGTCTTGGAGGAATTTTCTCCTTCAGTATGGTTCCAGCTCCTCAGTGGGTGCCATATGTTTCCCACTACCTTTTTCCCTGGCTAAATCTCTCCAGAGAGGAAAATTCTGACTTTATCCTGACAGGGATAAAATTGTTTCCTTACTTCTGGGATAGGGGAAGAGATCTCTAACCCAGCTTCGGAGAACTACAATCCCTAATACTCCCTGGTGTTTCTGTGATTCTTTGACATAGTTTTCCCTGTAATTCTTCTGTAGAGACTTTAGAATCTGTCTTTCCCAAGTCTGTGTCATGTACTACCAATATATCTGTCTTCTGGATTTCA
The DNA here is from genome assembly GCF_009829155.1 of Mustela erminea. Classification (NCBI taxonomy): domain Eukaryota; kingdom Metazoa; phylum Chordata; class Mammalia; order Carnivora; family Mustelidae; genus Mustela; species Mustela erminea. The sequence goes on along the minus strand of NC_045616.1, from coordinate 24,964,121 downwards.
CATTTCAGTTTGTGATTATCTTTCTCATTCCTAGTCCTTTTTGTTTATCCCTTTTTTTCACCCTTAAATCTCTAGTGTAATTTCAGGACCAAATAGAGAAAAACACATGGTTCATTTCATTCATTTAAAATGGGAACAATGGGGCATCTGGGTGGCTCAGTCATTAAGCATCTGCCTTCGGCTTAGGTCATGATCCTGGGGTCCTGGGTTTGGGCCCTGCATTGGGCTCCCTGTTCAGCAGGAAGCTTGCTTCTCCCATTCCCACTCCCCTGGCTTCTGTTCCCTCTTTCCTGTAGTCTCTCTCTCTCAAATAAGTAAACGAAATCTTAAAAAAAAAATAAAAAAATAAAATGGTAAGACTATTTAAAGGATTCTTATTTGGTAGCCTGTGTTCTGAAGATGAGCTCTGTTGGTCAGAATGTGGACAGACCTCTGACAAGTCATGTGAAATAGGCCAGCAAGGACCAGCTAGAGCATGTAAGGACAAACCAGTAGATTTCCCTTTTTTCTCTGAAGAGTGAGCTCCTTAGCATATGTTTTTTCATGCATGAAGAAGGGGCAGAAATTTGAAAGGGTCCTAAGTTTCTCCCTCTAGCAATCTCCTACCCTCATAAACACACAGAAATATTTATTCCGTCACACCCACTGCTGGACTTAACCCAGTGTCCTCTCATATTTACCCGTTTACACTCATCCCTGAATTTCTCATTCTCCCCTTCTGTATCCTTGCACTCTCAGGCACACTCATAAACTCAGATTCCCATGTGTTGAACATTTACATCTCCTTTTGCAGCATATGCATTCCTCAAGTTTGCTCTCTCTAATGTCCTTCCTTAGCCACTCTAATGTTGAACTCACACAAATAATCTCACACTTGTAGGACTTTGTAATTTTACATTAACAATTCACGAAGCCAATACAGTTATTTAACATTTTATAAAACTCCCATTTCCAGTCCCCTAGACCCCCCATGTAATTCCACAGTCAAGGAGCTCACATGAAGTACTGCATCCATCGTTCACATGGTCAGTGTGTTTGGTTTCCCAATCTCAGCAGTTATCACAAAATCACCCAGCTCCATACTTCACTCACAAACCAAATAGATACTCTGCAACTACTTAAACTTTAGTACTATGTGACACACAGATCACTTGTAATACACGGAAGACATACTGCTGTATGTCTCTAGAAGGATGCTGCAGTGTCACCTACGACACTCATGCTACCTTCACATGCAATGGCCATGTCACCTCTACACTCTCTACATAAAATTGTTGAGGAAACATGACAGACACATACACACATCAGACTGTGTTCACAAACATGGCACACATACTAAGTCCCTAGAAAATACAGCACCCCCACTGAATTGTCTCATTCCTAAACCAACATGACCTATCAGACACTCTCCAGCGACCTAAGAGACAAAGTAGGTGCACTTTGTGAAGTAAACATTGAGTTATAAGCTTTCCTGAAGTTTTTAAACCCAGGAGGAGATGTAATATGTTTGAGTTATTTTCTAAGGAACAAAAATTGACCTATTTCCTGAAAGTTGAGTTTGGAAATGTAGTTTAGGAGGAAGAAAAACTAACCTGTGATTTTTATGATATGTTTAAATTCATGGCAGAGATCGAGATGATCCTAGAAATACACATATTTTACCAGGGAAATAACCAACAGCAGAAAATTTCGCTGTTCACTGGTAAGGTTTAGAGGTAGGCTTATGTGTATGGTGGGTATAGATGCAAAAATTAATCAGAATAGTGTGTGGGAATGTGAGGAGTGTGACACCACCAATTGGGCCAAGTGACAGCTGAGCCATTTGGCAGTCAGTAGCTCCTTGGAGGGGAGCTGTGCCCAATGTTGGGAGGTGTGGCCTGGAGTCAGCTTTGGGGATCCTACTGGAGTCTCCTGGTCCCGCAGAGCTGTGCAGCAGAGCCCTCAGGTAAGCTCCACACCCAGTGCAGAACCCGACATGGGGCTTGATCTCACGACCCTGAGATCATGACCTGAGTCAAAATAAAGAGATGGATGCTCAACTGACTGAACCACCCAGGAGCACCACCCCCCCACTTTTTTCCTATGTGATAATTATTTTCATCTTTTTCCCTCTGGGACTGTTTGGAGTTTAGCAAGGTACAGAGTCAATTCAAGAATGGAATGGAGGGGATACCTGCATGGCTCAGAGGGTTAAGCCTCTGCTTTCAGCGCAGGTCATGATCTCAGGGTCCTGGGATCGAGCCCCACTTCGGGCTCTCTGCTCAGTGAGAGTCTGCTTCCTCTTCTCTCTCTCTCTGCCTGCCTCTCTGCCTACTTGTGATCTCTGTCTATCAAATAAATAAATAAAATCTTAAAAAAAAATAAAACAATGGAATGGAGTATCAGATGTCAGAAAGCAGGCAGATATTTTGCTAGGGTATTTGGACTTGTTGATCTTTCCTTCCATCAGGGTCTTTGAAGGGTCTGAGGTTTTACTTTACTTGCCAGCTAACAAATAGCCTGCTTCAGTTTCATAGATGATAGCAGAAAACACAAGACCCTCTACGTCAGGGAAAGTTAAGCAGTGAGGAGAGGAGAGAATGGAGGGGAAAGATTCCATGCAGACAGACATTCTGTGCAAAAGCCTGGATGCACCAGGAAATCTTGGAATGTTGAGCTTCTACAGTCATGAATTTTGACAACCTTGCTAGAAACTGTTCCCTGTTGGAAGCAAGGCTGGAAAAGGTAGCTCTTGGCAAAAAAGTAGTGCTGAACACTTGATGATATAATGCAGTTTGATCCATGTCCTGCCTTGGTATGGAATTTTGGCTGACAAGCATGGGAATTTTCCTTGCCTTATCTAAGAGTATGTGTTATGGTCCTGTAATGGCAGATCAGGCATTAGTTTATTTTCAAGTGGACTGGAGACTGGGATGCCTGCGTGGCTTAGTTGGTTAAGCACCTACTCTTGATCTCAGGTCAGGTGTTGATCTTAGGGTCACGAGTTCAAGCCCTGCGTCGGGCTTCACAGTGAGGAATGATCCTATTAAAAAAAATAAAATGGATCTTGCTTTCCTTCCAGCCGGCCGTGACCGTGGATTAGAGCGAGCTGGAGCCATGAAGCTGCTAAGCAGAGCCGGGTCTCTCTCGAGGTTTTACTCCCTGAAAGTTGCTCCCAAAGTGAAAGCCACGGCCGCCCCTGCAGGAGTGCCTTCACAGCCTCAGGACCTTGAGTTTACCAAATTACCAAACGGCTTAGTGATTGCTTCTCTGGAAAACTATGCTCCTGCATCAAGAATCGGTTTATTCATTAAAGCCGGCAGCAGACATGAGGACTCCAACAACTTAGGAACCTCTCATCTGCTTCGTCTTGCATCCAGTTTGACTACTAAAGGAGCTTCATCTTTCAAGATAACCCGTGGAATCGAAGCAGTTGGTGGTAAATTAAGTGTGACTTCAACCAGGGAAAGCATGGCCTACACTGTGGAATGCCTGCGGGACCATGTTGATGTTCTAATGGAATTCCTGCTCAATGTCACCACATCACCAGAATTTCGTCGTTGGGAAGTGGCTGCCCTTCAGTCTCAGCTAAGGATTGACAAAGCTGTAGCTTTTCAGAATCCACAGGCTCATGTCCTTGAAAATCTGCATGCTGCAGCTTACCGAAATGCCTTGGCCAATTCCCTGTATTGTCCTGATTATAGGATTGGAAAAGTGACACCAGATGAGTTGCATTACTTTGTTCAGAACCATTTCACAAGTGCGAGAATGGCTTTGGTTGGACTTGGTGTGAGTCACCCTGTTCTAAAGCAAGTTGCAGAACAGTTTCTCAACATGAGGGGTGGGCTTGGTTTACCTGGTGCAAAGGCCAAGTACCGTGGAGGTGAAATCCGAGAGCAGAATGGAGACAGCCTTGTTCATGCTGCTCTTGTAGCTGAAAGTGCTGCCACAGGAAGTGCGGAAGCAAATGCATTTAGTGTTCTCCAGTATGTTCTTGGTGCTGGACCACATGTCAAGAGGGGCAGCAATCCCACCAGCTCTCTGTACCAGGCTGTTGCCAAGGGAGTTCACCAGCCATTTGATGTTTCCGCTTTTAACGCCAGTTACTCGGATTCTGGACTCTTTGGGATTTACACCGTCTCGCAGGCTGCCGCAGCTGGAGATGTTATCAAGGCTGCCTATAGCCAAGTAAAAACGATTGCTCAAGGAAACCTTTCCAATGCAGACGTCCAAGCTGCCAAGAACAAGCTGAAAGCTGGCTACCTAATGTCAGTGGAGTCTTCTGAGGGGTTCCTGGATGAAGTCGGGTCCCAGGCACTGGGTGCGGGATCGTACACGCCGCCAGCCACAGTCCTTCAGCAGATAGACTCCGTAGCTGACGCCGATGTCGTAAACGCTGCAAAGAAGTTTGTTTCTGGCCGGAAGTCAATGGCGGCAAGTGGAAATCTGGGCCATACACCTTTTGTTGATGAGTTGTAATACTGAAACACATCTTGCAGGGAAGAGCTGAACATGTTCTCAACCCAGAGCAGCAAACACATGAAAGTCAAAGATCTCTAATATAACATTTTATCTTTTTGTTTTTCAATGAGGTGAAATGTCTTAACATATAAATACAGGTAATTATCCCCAGCTGACTTAAAGTAAATAAAACATTCTGTTTAAAAAAAATAAATAAATAAATAAATAAAATGTACTTCAGATCTTCAGTCGCTATCCTATTACACAGAAACACACTTGAAAGCAAAATATAGTAATGGTAACCCCCTTAAGTCAACTTCTTTTTTTTCTTCTTTTCCAGAAATCTCTGCATTGATAGTAGATAAAACTTGGACTGTTAATAACAAGATCATAATAATTCTACATTTTGGTGTTTTTTAGCATCCTATACTCAACCCACAGCTATGTGTGCCTTAATTTTCCTGGGAGACATAATCCATATCCCTGGCCCAATGTACACCCTCCTATTCGTTCATGACTCTTGACTTCTTGGAATGAGATTCTTCGCTGCTTTCTCAACTCATCTACGTGGTTACACCACAGCCACTCAGCATTCTAAAAATCCCAAACTGCATTAATTTATGTACCATGGGACATTTTTCTCCGTATTTCTTACTTATCTGTTACCGTTCTCAGCCTGTTACCTGGAGTCCTCTCATCCCTCTATATCTCAACAAATACATTCTTTTTTATTTTTTTATTTTTTAAAATTTAAATTCAATTAACATATAAGGTATTATTTGTTTATGGGTAGAGGTCTGTGATTCATCAGTTTTATATAATACTGGGTATTATATAAAGTGCTTATTACAACACATACCCTCCCCAATGTCCATCAATCACCCGGTTGTCCCATCCCTTCATCTCCCTCCCCTCTAGCAACCTCAGTTCGTTTCCTACAATTGTCTCTTGTGGTTTGTCTCCCTCTCTGGTTTCATCTTGTTTCATTTTTCCTCTCTTCTAAGATCTTCTGTCCTGTTTCTTAAATTCCACTTATCAGTGAGATCACATGATAATTGTCTTTTTCCTGATTGACTTATTTTGCTTAGCATAGTGTGATCTTGTCAATGACCTTCCCTATGGCCCAATACAAAACAGCCTCTCTCTCACTCTCTCCATGCTTTTTTTCCCCAGCACTTACCACTGCTTGAAATTCTACTCCTAGGAGAGAATTCTACTTTGTTGTCAGACTCTACTACAAGTAAGGTGGATAACCGCTGTGCGTTCTTGTTCACAGCTATTTCCACAGGACCTGGACAAGCCACTGGTGCATGGTAATGACTCACTAAATGTGCTGAGTACATTAGCTAATCCATATTGTAAAGACTCCATATTCTTTTTTTTTTTTTAAGATTTTATTTATTTATTTGACAGAGAGAGATCACAAGTAGGCAGAGCAGCAGGCAGAGAGAGAGGGGGAAGCAGGCTACCCACTGAGCAGAGAACCCAATGCAGGGCTTGATCCCAGGACCCTGAGATCAGGACCTAAGCTGAAGGCAGAGGCTTAATCCACTGAGCCACCCAGGTGCCCCAAAGAAATACATTCTTAAGCAAGAGATAGATATAGCAAGATATATATAGATATAGATATATATTACAGATATATATAGAGATATATAGCAAGATATTAATATGATGTTAATATTATAATATTAATATAGCAAGATATATAATATATAGCAAGATATTGTAGATATATATAGATACAGACATGTAGCAAGATGCAATAGAGAACCAAACCATGCGGTGATCTAGATGAAGTAAGTTCCACAGCGAGCCATTAGCACGTTCAGAAAACTCTTTATGTTCTGGTTCTGTTGGTCAGGTCAGGATGCTGTTTGAGAGAGCGGAAGACATGGCAACTGTGAGACACCTGCAATTTCTCTGCCTTTCTGAGAGAAGAAATAATGCAACAAGGCCAGTGCATAGAATAACTGCCGTTGCTGTGTTTTATTGCTCTGTCCCCAGTTCCATATGCATTTTCATGGTCTTTGTTACTTTGTATGCAGTGTCAGACACACACTTGCTTACCATTAAGGCTGGAGAGACACTTGTGAGAAGACTTCCTGAAGCCTCCATGGTCTCCCTTCACTCAGCGAGCACTCCTTCCCCACCAGTGTTCTCCCCACACAGTGCGATGATCTGATAACTTACACAGCTTCTCCACCCTCCCCCACTCCCAGTACCAACACAGTGACCTCTTTGAGGGTAAGGGGTGTCCCCTACTAACAGTGCATATTGACTTCATTTTGAGTGTAGGTCCACTCCTGATAGGATGGGGATGCCAGTGCCTTTGTCATTAGCAGAAATAATGTATTTTTCATATGCGTGTTCCAGTTACAGATATTAGAAAATAACTTTATGCTCATCATTATCTTGAATTTATGATAGTTCCAAGACCCAACTCTGTAGATATCTACTGCATAAAAAATAAGCAACCTATTCTATTACAGACTTTTATATTTTGATAAGCATTTTAAAAAAATAATTGGTTTCTTTTTTTGTCCCATGGATTGTACCTTGTGCATCTAGAAAACTTATTCTGAAATGGGGTCTCTCGTTTTTTTTTTGTACCACCAAGGGTGTCTGCGGCACAAAGCATTGTAAGTATTTCTGTTTTAAACTCAGTTGAAATATGTGGGAATGATCTGAGTAAATCAGAGACAAACTTTTATCACTCACACACTCTCTCTAGGTCATCTCATCAATTCTCCTGGTGTGCTGTCAACCACCAACACATTTTGATGACCCTACTGCAAGGTGAAGCCACTTCTCTTGAGTGAGGGCTTAGGGATTTTGTTGCTTATTTGCCATCTTCACCTGATGTCTCTGAGTCATCTCAAGTTTAGCATAACCAAGATGGAACCCCTGACTTTCGCCTCCCAAATCTGTTGCTGCCCAGTCTGGCCCACTGAGGAGCATTTAGCCTGTGGTTCAAGCTGGAGGTTAGTAATTGGCTTTGGTTCACCTTTCCTGTTACTCAAACATCCTATCCATAAGAAGGTCCTCTCAGTTCTACCTTCAACTTGAATGTGCCCACTTCTCTCCATCTCTGCTGTTCCCACCCTAATCCAAGTCACAGTGCTGGATATCTTGCTTATCTTTGCGCCAATTGTTCTTCTGTTCTTTCTCCAACCTGCTCTCTGCCCTGGGAGGCTGCCCTTTATAGACTACATCAGTGGCTTCCTTGCCTTGGGGGTCCCTGGGTTAACTAGTAAAGTGTCTTGGCAGGAGATCTGAGGAAGAGGTTATTTCTTGCTTGGTTTCCTCCCTGTGCACTCACCTCTGGCTGGCTCTCGTCTTTAATTGGTCAAGGCCTCTCAAGACAGTCTCCTTCCTTCTGGGTTCTGGTAACATGTGCCTTCTCTCATCTTTTTGGCTTGGAGTGTATAGAGTATCTCTCTTATTAGGCCCATGCTGCTGAAATTCCCTGCTCACAATTTTGTCAGCAGTTGTTTCATTAATTCCTCCCTTATTAGCTAGCCTAGCTTGGTTGTGTCTCTTGTTTCTGCTGGGACCTTGACTCTCCATATTGTTTCCTATTTCAAGGCACTTCTATGTCCTGTTCTTCTACCTGGAATATGCTTTCCCAGATTCTTTGCATGGCTGGCACCTATCGTTCTTTATGTTTGTTCTTTCTTTCTTTCGTTTCATTTTTTTTTAAAAGATTTTATTTATTTGAGAGAGAGAGCGCAAAGAGGTAAGGAGGAACGGGGTCAGATGAAGTGGGAGCAACAGATTCCCTGCTAAGCAGGGTGCCTGGCACATGGCTCCATCCCAGGACCCCAAGATCAGGATCTGAGCCAAAGGCAGATGCTAAACCCACTGAGTCACCCAGGTGCCCCTGTTAGCTCTTTAAATATCCATGAAAGTTTCTTCTGAGGTGTTCCCTTTAGCCAGTCTAGATACAGTGGGCCCCCTACTGATGTGTGACAGCAGTACATTGTTTTCTTTAGAGGTTTTTTCCCCCCAATTTATTTTTTTTTAATTTATTTATTTTCAGCATAACAGTATTCATTGTTTTTACACCACACCCAGTGTTCCATGCAATCCATGCCCTCTCCAATACCCACTACCTGGTTTCCCCAACCTCCCACCCCCGCTGCTTCAAACCCCTCAGATTGTTTTACAGAGTCCATAGTCTCTCATGGTTCACCTCTCCTTCCAATTTCCCCCAACTCCCTTCTCCTCTCTAACTCCCCTTGTCCTCCATGCTATTTGTTATGCTCCACAAATAAGTGAAACCATATGATAATTGACTCTCTCTGCTTGATTTATTTCACTCAGCATAATCTTTTCCAGTCCCATCCACGTTGCTACAAAAGTAGCTTTTAGATTTGCAGTTGTATCTTGGACTTATTTAGGTCTTGATCCCAGGGAACTGTTAATTTCCTTTTTTTTTTTTTAAGATTTTATTTATTTATCAGATAGAGATCACAAGTAGGTAGAGAGGCATGTGGGGGGGGGAGGGGCAGCAGGCTCCCTGCTGAGCAGAGAGGACCCTGGGATCATGACCTGAGCAGAAGGCAGAGGCTTTAACCCACTGAGCCACCAGAGCAGAGAACTTCTGTCATGTTCTTGGTGTATGCATCCCCACTAAGTAGCATAGGACTTAGCATGTAATAATGATAATGAATGATGACAATGTCTGAAGCAGTTTTAAAATTTACTCCATGCCAAGATTTGTCCTAAAGGCTTTATGCACGTTAACTCCTTTAATCTTTGAAATAACTCTGCGTGTGTGTTTGTGTGTGTGTGTGTTTGTTATTTTTCACTTTTTATTTTTAAGGGCTCTGAGATGCATCTGAAGTTAAGCACTTTATCCAAGGTCACAGACTTCTAAGTTACTTCAGTGGAAGCTTCATATACAAAGATACATTGTGCTTGCCTAGATAACATATTTTATAGGCTGTATTTTTAAGTATTACCTAAGGAAATAATACTTCAATAGTTTCCCTAAATGGGAAGACAAACCTTACAAATCACTTAGGTTATACTTTGTATGTTAACTAATTTTGTATCTATTAGAGGTGACGATTGGCTTATTTAATGCTTGACTCCCATTTTATGATTGGAATAATTTCACAGTGAACAGTAAACTAGGTTGTGTTGCATTTTTCCAAATAACCTTCACTCTAAATTACATCATGACCCCCAACACGAGCTTATAATCTAAAATCTGTCCTAGCTTCCCTTTTTAAAAAAGGTGTGGATTAAAGGGCTGATGAACTTTATTCATATTGGTCTATAGAAACTGTCAGGCAAAAAGTTAAGTCTTCGTTGAAAGTATCTGCCATTCATTAGTTTCCATCAACTTGCAGAGAATAACTCCATTTCTACATGCACAGACCAACGATCTCTGTGTTATGATTAAAAGAGTAGAGCTGCTCTGTTTCATGATCTCTAACACACGACATCCTAGAAATAAAAAGTGTATATGTCTGCAGTTATAAATTTACCTGTTCAAGTTTTATCTGTTTCATGAATAAATAGAATGGCACTTACCAACTGTGTTCTGCAGCACGCTAATATCACAGAATGGATACTCACTGTAGTGGTTTCCTGATCAAGTAAGACATGAAATTCTACACAGTGTATTGCCTTTGAAATTTACTAAATGTTTGAGCATGTCAAATCTTCTGAGAAGTTCTGAAGTAAAAACAAAAACAAAAACAAAAACAAAACTTAATTTAGTGCTTGCAAACTTAGTTGAGCAAGGTCCATTTATCTCTAGAACATTTGCTAATATATCACAGAAAAATTATATAGAACATACCTGGGGAAATACTCCTAGTCTTTTTTAAAATCTGTGTATATTGGCACAAAATCTAGTCTTATAAGAATGGGAACAGAAGTCGACCTTTAAATAACCTATAGAAGGCCCTGAAGAATTTCCTTTACTATTGTGGGAGGAGAAATAAATTATTTACCTTTAACTTTGGTCATTCTTCCTATTTGTACCTCCCTGTGGTAGCTGTGAACTCTGGTACTCATAAAACATGGCAGTTAACCATAATAAATGTCATACAATTAATAGCAATATTCTCTCCTATAAAATGTGGAAACAAATTGATTACAGGTGGTAAAGATGAAATGGTTTTGTGGAGTTTTCAAAAAATGTATCCTAAGCTATGAATTTCTGTTTTAAATTGTTGACAGAAGTAATCTTCATTGACAAAGTAGTTTGGATTTCTACATTTATCATTTGGGATACATTTGAGAGAAAGGGAAACCGAGAAGAAAGAGCTGTCCCTCTGAGTCCCGGACCGTTTTTAGACAGCACGTATCCTGCCAATTATTGAATTAAGAGTTAAAAGATTGTTTTAAGTGTAGAACTTAAGCACAGGATGGGAAGAGCGACTATTTCTATCCATGTAACTGGATGGTGGTCACTCTTAACAATCCCCCTTCTGGTCAGTTACATTTGTGCATATGCGTGACTCTGCTTCTTCTCTGTTCTTTGCTCTCCTAAACCCTTTCTCCATCACATACCTTGTCTATATGACTCAAACTATATATTCATATTGGCTCTCCATTTCTTTCTCCCTTTCCCCAAAGAAATACCTCTCCAAACCATGGTACAAATGAGTCATAAAAAGGACAGTCTTTTTTTAATAGATAGTCCTTCGAATGTTCCTTATTTCTTTCTATACTGTTTAGTTCTCAGTAGCTGTTCCCTGTGCCTGATGAATCTTATTTCCAAAAAAATGAATTGAGAGATGATAATGCTTCTGTACATGTTTTCTACCATCCTCTGTATGACTTTTGCCACCTATGCCTGTGTGTATTAAGCTGGTGATCTGGATTTGGGTGGTTAACTGAATATTGTAGCTTCCTTATTTGAATCCATGTAGACTAGGACATTCAGTTGTTGGAAGAACAGTGGATGCCTTCTCTTGTGAGTCACATGACTTTTCTGTTTAACTTTATTTTGCCAACAATGAAGCAGTTTTCATTGTTGGGTAAGAGAACACGTACCCTGCTAGATCACAAAATCATCAATCATTGGCACAATTTTATTGGAGGGGTGAAATCCTCATAAAGTGAATCGTGTGGAAGGGAAGTATGTATCCTTCCATATGTGAGGGACTTTTGGCATGAAATCCATTTGTTATCCTAATGGGATGAAATGTAGCTTAGAATTCAACATACATTTAAATCATTAATGAATTTCTTCAACAATGTGTTCAAATGAATCTTATTTTAAGTCTTGGATAAATTATAACGTTACAATGTGGGCTTAATTCCCCAAGAAATGAAGTCCATTTTTAAGTTCAGGGTTTTTTGTTTGTTGGTTGGTCGGTTTTGGGTTTTTTCTTTTTTTTTTTTTTAAGATTTTATTTACTTGACACACACACACAGAGAGAAAGCATCAGCAGGGGGAGCAACAGCAGAAGGAGAGGGAAAAGCTGGCTCCCCACTGAGCAGGGAGCCTGATGCCAGGCTCCATCCCAGGACCCTGGGGTCATGACCTGAGCAGAAGGCAGACACTTCACCGACTGAGCCACCCAGGTGCCCCTTAATTTCATTTTTAAAATAAATGTTATGAACATGATATTCAAACTGGTCCAGGGTTATCTTGTGTTGGGACAATAGCTTTTTGGTGAAAGGTGGTACTGCCTTGCTGAATTCTGAAAGTAGGGGTGAATCGAAAATAATACCCGATTCAGTCATTAGCACTTCCTCCTTCTTCACCTCTTCTGTTAATCCCTCATTCACCAGGGTGGCACAGTCAGTCCCATTTTCCCAAAGGAATCATCCCATGCAGGTGTCACTATTAGCAACAATATGTCTTCTACTTAAAATGGCACAAAGGAGAAGGACAAGGGAAAATGTATCACACACCCCACAGTAATTATTGAGAACACATGGCTCTTCCCCATTTCACCTCTGACACTTCTACCTCTTTCCTTCTCCTGTGCAGTACCCACGTTGACTTAGTCCTACCTTGAAGATTTTCTTCCCAGTACTTCCAAATCCTTTTTTTTTTCTTTTTATGACTAATTTCATAGAACATACCTAGGGAAATGTTTGTATAAGCTTTTTCAAGTCTGCATTTATATATTGGCATGAGTCAAGTATTATAAGAGAACAAAGTTCATCTCTATCTCCACTCATGGTTCCATTTTATTTTCCTAGCCCTCAGCCAAACTGAGAGTCTTCCCTTTTATTGAAGCCACACTCCATAGTAAAGAGTTAAAAGTAGAAATGCAAAGTTTATTTCCAAATAAGGTTAATTTAACTTTGAAGTAATACTGTCAACTGGCATAGAATATATACTCCGACCCTCAGAAATTTATTTGTTGGGATTTTCAGTTAGTCCCAAATGCAAGTTCATTGTTATACATGACCGGTAGCATTAGTGCTTAAAAGTTCATAGGACCATAGCTTTGTATTCCTAGATAGGAGTGATTTAGAAAAGAACACTAATGAGTATTAGAAAATCAATGAACATTTGACATTAACTTACTTTTGATACATGTTTATTTGAAGGCTACAACAGAATACTTGAGATTCTTACATAATGGAAAAACTCCGAGTTACCTTAAAAGTAAAGTGCTATTATTATTATATGGATGAGTTGAAATAACTCAAACAAGTATAAGCCATTATTAGCTTATTATGGCAAGATAATAACCAAGGACATTATGAAAAATTTCCGGAAGAGTTAGACTCATGTCTAGTAATGTTCCCATTGGTACCCACAGTGTATCAAATAGATGCTTCTAGGTGACAGTTGAGTGCTGACCATGTAACTCCACTGTGCGCAAACAGTTCGCTTAGGAAATGAGGCTTTTCTACTTTATTGAAGTCATGAGCCCTTAGCAGAGATCAAGTTAAATTTATTTTAAAAAATTGCTATGTAAGTTTTGATAATGTTAAATGTTAAATGTAAAATGTTTCTTTTTTTATTTTTAAATTAAATTAATTTATTTATTTTCAGTAAAACAGTATTCATTATTTTTTTACCACACCCAGTGCTCCATGCAATCTGTGCCCTCTATAATACCCACCACCTGGTACCCCAACCTCCCACCCCCCCACCACTTCGAGCCCCTCAGTAGTTTTTCAGATTCCATAGTCTCTCATGATTCACCTCCCCTTCCAATTTACCCCAACTCCCTTCTCCTCTCTAAGACCCCTTGTCCTCCATGATATTTGTTATGCTCCACAAATAATGAAACCATGTGATAATTGACTCTCTCTGCTTGACTTATTTCACTCAGCATAATCTCTTCCAGTCCGGTCCATGTTGCTACAAAAGTTGGGTATTCATCCTTTCTGATGGAGGCATAATACTCCATAGTGTATATGGACATCATCTTCCTTACCATTCGTCCATTGAAGGGCATCTTGGTTCTTTCCACAGTTTGGCGACCGTGGCCATTGCTGCTATAAAAATTGGGGTACAGATGGCCCTTCTTTTCACGACTTCTGTATCTTTGGGGTAAATACCCAGGAGTGCAATTGCAGGGTCATGGGAAGTTCTATTTTTAATTTCTTGAGGAATCTTCACACTGTTCTTCAAAGAGGCTGCACCAACTTGCATTCCCACCAACAGTGGAAGAGGGTTCCCCTTTCTCCACATCCTCTCCAACACATGTTGTTTCCTGCTTTGTTAATTTTGGCCATTCTAACTGGTGTAAGGTGATATCTCAATGTGGTTTTAATTTGAATCTCCCTGAGGGCTAGTGATGATGAACATTTTTTCATGTGTCTGATAGCCATTTGTATGTCTTGATTGGAGAATTGTCTGTTCATATCTTCTGCCCATTTTTTGATATGTTTGCCTGTTTCGTGTGTGTTGAGTTTGAGGAGTTCATTATAGATCCTGGATATCAACCTTTTGTCTGTATTGTCATTTGCAAATATCTTCTCCCATTCCGTGGGTTGCCTCTTTGTTTTGTTGACTGTTTCCTTTGCTGTGCAGAAGCTTTTGATTTTGATGAAGTCCCAAAAGTTTATTTTTGCTTTTGTTTCCTTTGCCTTTGGAGACATATCTTGAAAGAAGTTGCTGTGGCTGATATTGAAGAGATTACTGCCTATGTTCTCCTCTAGAATTCTGATGGATTCCTGTCTCACGTTGAGGTCTTTTATCCATTTTGAGTTTATCTTTGTGTACAGTGTAAGAGAATGGTCAAGTTTCATACTTCTACTTATAGCTGTCCAGTTTTCCCAGCACCATTTATTGAAGAGACTGTCTTTTTTGCACTGCATATTTTTTCCTGTTTTGTCGAAGATTAATTGACCATAGAGTTGAGGGTCCATATCTGGGCTCTCTACTCTGTTCCACTGGTCTATGTGTCTGTTTTTATGTCAGTACCATGCTGTCTTGGTTATCATAGCTTTGTAATAAAGCTTGAAATCAGGTAATGTGATGCCCCCAGCTTTAGTTTTGTTCTTCAACATTTCCTTAGCAATTCGGGGTCTCTTCTGATTCCATACAAATTTTTGGATTATTTGCTCCAGCACTTTGAAGAATACCGGTGGAATTTTGATAGGAATGGCATTAAAAGTATAGATTGCTCTAGGTAGTATAGAAATTTTAACAATGTTTATTCTTCCTCTCCAAGAGCATGGAATGGTCTTCTGTCTTGTTGTGTCTTCTTCAACTTCTTTCATGAGTGTTCTGTATTTCCTTGAGTACAGATCATTTACCTCTTTGGTTAGGTTTATTCCCAGGTATCTTATGATTCTTGGTGCTATAGTAAATGGAATCGATTCTCTAATTTCCCTTTCTGTATTTTCATTGTTAGTGTATAAGAAAGCCACTGATTTCTGCACATTGACTTTGTATCCTGCCACGTTGCTGAATTGCTGTATGAGTTCTAGTAGTTTGGGGGTGGAGTCTTTTTGGGTTTTCCATATAAAGAATCATGTCATCTGCGAATAGAGAGAGTTTGACTTCTTCATTGCCAATTTGGATACATTTTATTTCTGTTTTTTGTCTAATTGCTGTTGCTAGGACTTCTAATACTATGTTGAACAAGAGTGGTAAAAGTGGGCATCCTTGTCTTGTTCTTGATCTCAACGGGAAGGCTGCAAGCTTTTTCCCATTGAGGATGATATTTGCTGTGGGTCTTTCATAGATAGATTTGATGAGGTTCAGGAATGTTCCCTCCATCCCTATACTTTGAAGCGTTTTAATCAGAAACAGATGCTGGATTTTATCAAATGCTTTTTCTGCATCAATTGAGAGGACCATGTGGTTCTTCTCTCTTCTCATATTAATTTGTTGCATCACATTGATTGATTTGTGAATGTTGAACCATCCTGGTAGCCCAGGAATGAATCCCACCTGATCATGGTGGATAATCTTTTTAATATGCTGTTGGATCCTGTTTGCTAGGATCTTGTTGAGAATCTTAGCATCCATATTCATCAGTGATATTGATCTGAAATTCTCCTTTTTGGTAGGGTCTTTGCCTGGTTTGGAGATCAGGGTAATGCTGGCTTCATAGAAAAAGTCTGGAAGTTTTCCTTCTGCTTCAATTTTTTGGAAAAACTTCAGGAGAATAGGTGTTATTTCTTCTTTGAAAGTTTGGTAGAATTCCCCAGGGAATCCGTCAGGTCCTGGGCTCTTGTTTTTTGGGAGGTTTTTGATCACTGCTTCAATCTCGTTACTAGATATCAGTCTATTCAAGAAATATAGAGACAGTCTACAGAAAGAAAGACTTCAAAGGTAAATCGATGTCAATAAAAATGTATCTATGAATAATCACTCTCAATGTGAATGGCCTAAATGCTCCCATAAAATGGTACAGGGTTGCAGATTGGATAAAACGACAGGACCCATCTATATGTTGTCTACAAGAGACCCATTTTGAACCTAAAGATACACGTAAACTGAAAGTTAAGGGATGGAGAAGCATCTTTCATGCCAATGGGCCTCAAAAGAAGGCTGGGGTAGCGATTCTCATATCAGACAAATTAGACTTTAAACTAAAGACTGTAGTCAGAGATACAGAAGGACACTACATAATCCTTAAAGGGACTATCCACCAAGTTGATCTAACAATTGTAAATATCTAAGCTCCCAATATGGGAGCAGCCAATTACTTCAGAAAACTGTTAATCAAGATAAATAGTCATATTGATATGAATACACTAATAGTAGGAGATCTTAACATGCCTCTCTCAGAAATAGACAGATTATTGAAGCAGAAAATCAATAAAGAAACAAGAGCATTGAATGACACATTGGACCAGATGGACCTCAAAGGTATATACAGAACATTCCACCCTAAAACAACAGAATAATCATTTTTCTTAAGTGCACATAGAACCTTCTCTAGAATAGACCACATACTGGGTCACAAATCAGGACTTAACTGATCCCCAAAGACTGACATTATTCCCTGCATATTCTCAGGTCACAATGCTTTGAAACTGGAGCTCAATCACAAGGAAAAGTTCAGAAGGAACTCAAACACCTGGAAGCTAAAGACCACCTTGCTTAAGAATGCTTGGATCAACCAGGAGATCAAGGAAGAACTGAAACAATTCATGGAAACCAATGAGAATGAAGACACTTTGGTCCAAAACCTATGGGATACAGCAAAGGTGGTCCTAAGGGGGAAATACATAGCCATCCAAGCCTCCCTCAAAAAAATAGATAAATCTAGAATACACCAGCTGTCTCTACACCTTAAAGAACTGAAGAATCAACAACAAATCAAACCAACTCCACACATAAGAAGGGAAATCATCAAGATTAAAGCTGAGATCAATGAGGTAGAAACCAGAGATACAGTAGAATGTATCAATGAAACTAGAAGCTGGTTTTTTGAAAGAATAAATAAGATCGATAAACCATTGGCCACACTAATCCGAAAGAAAAGAGAGAAAGCCCAAGTTCATAAAATTATGAATGAAAAGGGAGAGATCACAACTAACAACAAGGAAGTAGAAACTCCCAAAATTGAACTAGAAGTAGCTTCTTGTTGTGCAGTTTGCTTTAGGGAAAGGAATTTATTTTATTTCTAGAAGGTGGTTACTTCCTGACAGCAGTTGCCCCTGAAGTCACTATTTCAGCATGCACTTTCTTTAATTGGAATGAGTTAAGTTTCAGGTACGCAGTTAATTCCCTTTTGTTCTAAAACTCTCTTAATGTTTGTTTGACTTGCCAAAAAATGAAATTATTTATTGACTGCACTGTTTCTGAGTATAGATAGATACATAGTCTTGGTTCTGAATAATAATTAATGGATTCATCATGTTAGGGTTCAGGATACATTTGGACATTTAACCAATGTTGAATGATTATCAGCTTTCAATGGAGCACGGTTACAGCCACTGAAACCATAGCAATAAATAAAACTAGCATAATCCCTACACTTAAAAAGCTTATATGTAACAAAAAATTATTTATTTTGAGAGAGAGCGGCAGAGAGAGGTAGTACATGTGCAAGGTGGAGGGGTAGAGGGGGAGGGAGAGAGAATCTCGAGTGGACTCCCCGCTGTGTGTGGAGCTTGATGTGGGCTCAATCTTATAACTGTGAGATCATGACCTGAGCCAAAATCAAGAGTCCGATGCTTAACTCTACCACGCCAGTGCCAGAAGGCTTATATTTTAAGTATGGGTAAAATAATCATGTGAAACAGTATCAGGTAGTAGTAAGTGATATGAAAGAAGTAAATTAACAGGCATAGAATGGATCAAATTTCTATGATTGGGATCAAAGTTCTATGATTGCAAGTACGGTAGAAGTGATCACTTCCCTGAGAAGGTACAATACCTAAGAGAACTGAAGGGGTTAAGTGCATGTCTGGAGGAAGAGCAACGTAGGCAGAGGGGCTAGCAAGGACAAAGGTCCTGTAGGGATGTGCTTGTTGAGTTCTTGGAAGAAACAATGACTAGACTGTGGTGAGCAAGGGAGTGAGCTATCAGATAATAGGTCCAAGAGGTATCCATGGACTAGACCATGTCTAATTTTGTAGATCAAGATTAAGGGTTTAGATTTTTAAGTGTGGAGGGCATCTGTGGAAGGCTTTATATCTAGGAATCATATAATCTTACATAATTTTAAACACTTATTTGGATTGATTTTCTAATCCCAATGCTTATTTATGATTCTATGTGACATATAGAGAAAGAGAATTTGAGTCTACTACATTATTTCATGTGAAAATGGATAAGGACTGAGAGTGGTGTAGTATTAGTAGAAACTACGCTAAAATTGGTTCAGTTCTGCTTACATCCTGAAGAAAAATATGACACAGTCTGCTCTTGGATTGTATGTTGGTAAGCAAGGAAGAGAGTAGTAAAGGATGACTCCAGGGTCTTTGATCTGGGCACCTGGAAGAATATTGCTGCCATTTACTGAAATAGAGAAATTTGGAGAAGAGAAGGTTTGAGGGGAAATGAAGAATTTGATGTTGGATGTTAAGTGTGTTATGCCTATTAGACATCAAAGAGTCAATACCAAATTAACCTGTTGGATGTACAAGAACAGAGCTCAGAGGAGAAGCTGGGGCCAGACAAAAAAATAATGTATTAGTGCAGAAGTCTTATTCACCCCAGGAATATGTGCAACCACAAAGAGAGTAAGTGTAGAGAAGAGAGGAGAGATGAAGGCTGAGAGTTCTTAGAAAGTCAGGGAGGACCATAAAGGATCAGCTAATAAGGCTAAGAGGGTAATAAAGAGCGTGTGGTGTCTCAAAAGTCATTTGAACAAAACAATTTCAAGGAGGAACAAGCGTGCTAAAAGCCCTGAGAAGGAGAGGTAGATGGGGTAGATAAATATTCATGAACTTGCCAACATGGAGATCAGTAGGCATCTAGGTAAGTGCTTTTCATGAAGCAGTAAAAATGAACATCAACTTTGGACAAGGGCAGTAGGGGAAGTGCACAGAGCCATTATTATTCCTTATCAGAATTTTGCTGTACAGGAAGGAAGACAAATGAAGAAGAAGCTAATAAGGGATAAACAGTCAAGAATGTTTACTAATTTTTTTTAGATATACTATATTACAATATGTTTATATAAAGACGGAAATAATTCTTCATGTGGAAAAGGCGATGATGCAGAAAAAAGAGTACGTGATTGCAGAAGTAAAGTCCTTGATAGACAAACTAGGATTGGGCCCACTGCTGAAATGTAGGGCTTTTTTTTTTTTTTTAAAGATTTATTTATTTTTGGGAGAGAGAGAGTGAGAGTGAGCACGAGTTGGGGGACAGAGAAGGGAGAGGGAGGGAGAGAAAGAGAATCTCAAGCAGACTCTGCACTGAGAGTAGAGCCCCAAACAGGCCTCAATCTCATGACTCTAAGATCATGACCTGAGCCAGAAGCGAGCGCTGGGTGGTCAGCTGATTGAGCTACCCAATTGCCCCATGGAGGGCTTATTTTTATTATTTTTTATTTTTTAAAAAGATTTTATTTATTTACTGGACAGAGGGAGACAATGAGAGAGGAAACACAAGTAGGAGAGGAGGGAGAGGGAGAAGCAGACTCCCCGCTGAGCAGGGAGCCCAATGTGGGGCTCAATCTCAGGACCCTGAGATCATGACCTGAGCTGAAGGCAGATGCTTAATGACTGAGCCACCAGTCATAAGCCCCAGAGGGCTTATTTTTAAACCTCTGTGACAGAAGTGAGATCCAAGTATCTGAGTGTAGTTGCCAGTAGGTTGTCAGTTTTAGAAAAGGAAAGATCTGGAAGTTCCCTTCCAATTTTTCATATTTTCTCATTGAAATATTGAAAACAGTATTTGCAGACAGGGAGGAGGTTTTGGAAAATGACAGGTCTAGGAGAAGGTAGAATGTAAATGATCCACCCAGAGAGAGGCAGTGTGGATTGACCAAGGAAAATAGTAAATGGCAAGGCAATTTTAAGAGCCTACTCAATGTTCATCACTGTTAGTTTCAAGTCAAAATTGGTTGGGTGGTTTTGTTCTAGCCATATTCAGTTTCTCAGGAACAGGTCAAGGTAATCAGAGTTGGCTTTAATCTTAACTGGGGCTTGTCCAGGTGGTTTGAAATCTAAAAGAAGAGTAGGAGAATGGAGGGTGAATGAGAGTAAAAGGATAGACAGTGGGAAGGCCACTTGGGTAAAATGAAAACGGTGGCATAATTTGTATTTACTCAGTGTATTACAAATGATTGTAAGACCTCTAATTTCTTTCCTTCTATGTATGTTCTTTGAAAACAAAAGTAGTAAGTAGTCTTACTAGCAAAGAGCCAGAGTGAAAACTCAGCTCAACATCCTCATGTCCAGTAGACCTAGGATTCTGTGTTGACAGGGTCACTCAGGAAATAGAAATTGCCTTATTCAATTCAATATACAAATCATGAGGATTTTTCATGAGACTGGATTGTTTTGGAAAGTACTAGGAATGCAATTTCTACACTGAAAAATTTTGATTTTGATTTTTCTTTTTAATAACTCTTACCTCTTGAAGGCATCTTGAGCATGCTACCGAAATGACATGCTCATGGAGATCAATCCACTGGTTCTTTGGTGTCCCATCGAAGCAGGGTATTTTATCCTGGAGTTTGATTATCTTTTGAGGAAGCAAAGAATACTCCTGCTAGATAGAAGTCAGAGATGACAGATTTAACGTCCGTGGAGCTGTAAGAAGAAATAAAAACAGCAGGTTTTTGGGTGAGGAGATGTTGAGGACAAGGGACTGAAGTTGCAGTTAATTGCAGTACGCAGCTGGCTTGTTGACACCACATGTGGGCTTTGTGTTCTGGCCTAGTGTTGAGACGTGGGAGGCTCTGTGGGTGTCAGTGCCCATATATGCCCCCCCCCCACACACAGAGTGCTCCATGTGGCCTTTCTGAATGTCATAACAAAATGATACATTTTTTGTAACACAAATTGATTAAATACATTTTTATTCTTTAAATAAAGGACCACCTGTGGTGCTGTCTTGGAACTAGACAAAAGCAATTATATTTTGTTCTTCTGTTTATTTGAAAAAAGCTGGTAATAAGGCATTCTGTCTTTCTCTTAGCTAGTGGCTGAGAGATAAGATGAAGGGCAATCACTAAATGTTTCATTATACAGCCAAAGAAAATGTCTATTCTTAATGAAACTTCTTTTTAAAAGGATTTTTAGAAACTTAAATTCGTCTAGATTTAAAACACAGATACCTATTATATTCTGTTTAATGTGTTTTTATGTTGGAATCATTTATTAAGCCCTAAGAGCAACTGCAGAAATATCCTTAATAAAGCAGCACGTTGTAACCGTCAAAGATGCTCATGGAGAATCGTCCTCATAACAGAGAATAATAATTCTCCCTTGAAAAGGTTCTCCACCTGTGGTCTTAGGGGCTCTTGTAATGTTATGTATCATTTTGTGTATATGTGTATTTTCAGGAAAGAAAAACCTTAGCTTTTATCAAATTCTCATGAAAGTCTCTGATCTCTTTAAAAGTATTAATAATTATTACAATTGTAAAATTGAGATAATGATCTCTTTTGCAGACTGTTTGACTCTACGTATTAGAAACAGTATTTTAAGAGACAACTACCACATTGCCTAATCGATGTTCAATACACGTTCGTTAAATTTCCATTGGCAGGGCTAAGGCAAATACTGCTAAAGATCATTTGGAAAAGGAGGAAGTATCAATACATTTGGAAATAAGAGAATAAAACAGAATTTTGAATAGACGGATGAGAGAAAGCAAAAAGATGTACCTGTTGAAGGAAGTGATAATTGCTTCATGTACTCCTGGGTGAGGTCCAGGATCTTGTCTGTTTTCAGGTGTTCTCAGGACAGGTCGCACTCCAGGACAAAGGGAATTGGAGAATGTTGTTGATCATAATGATGATTTTATAGGTCAATGGCATGCTTTATTTTATTTGTTTTTTTACTTTCTCATTTTTTAAAATACATTAAAAAAATTTTGCTTTTGTTTATTTGACAGGGAGAGATCACAAGTAGGCAAAGAGGCAGGGAGGGAAGGAGGGGGGAAACAGACTCCCTGCTTAGCAGAGAGCCCGATGTGAGGCTCAATCCCAGGACCCCGAGACCATGACCCGAGCGGAATGCAGAGGCTTAACCTACTGAGCCACCCAGGCGCCCCTTTTTAAATATTTTTAAAAGACATATTTTTTTATTTTAGAGAGAGAGCATGAGCGGGAAGAGCAGAGAGATAGGGAGAAAGAATCTTAAGCAGATGCCATGCCAAGCTTAGAGCCCAACATAGGGCTCAAGCTCACAATCCTGAGATCTAGACCTGAGCTGAAACCAAAAATCAGACACTTAGATGACTGTGCCACCCAGATGCCCCAAAGATATGGTAAAAAGCATAATAGTAAAATAATTAGAGAACTATTACTTCTTCCCATTTTTAAATCCTGTTTCCAATTCTGAAACGTAATGAATGTGTTATTTATTGTTTATCAGTTGGTTTACATTTTTCCAAATTAAGTTTTAAAGTTGTGATTCTGGATGAGTTCAAAAGGAAGAGGCTAGATTGATAGCTGGTTGATTTAAAAAAAAATCTATTTTCAAAGTATAGTAGAAAAAAGGATGATTTTCAATAAATAGTACTGGATGGATTTCATATGGAGAAAAAAGTATCTTCAATCCTGTATCATACTGTGCACAGTAAATCAGTTCCACATGGCTTGCAATCTAAATGCAAAGGGCAAGCCACTATTTTTTTTTTTTTTTAAACCATAAGAGAACATCATCATGATCCTTTGTGGGTAAAGATTTTTTAAACTGGACACACACAAAAAGTGCCCATTATGGAAGTAAGAATTTATACAGTGGTCTTTAGTAAAATTGAAGAATTTTTATTCATCAAAAGACAGCATATTAAAAGGATTGAAAAGGCAATGCTCAAGAGTGGGAGAAATATTCACAATACATTTATTTATAAAGTACTTATCACCAAGGTTTTTCAAGAACTATTGTAAGTAAAAGAGAAAAAGGAGAGGGACCCAGGAGAAAAATTGACAAGATACTTGAACAACAAGGAAGGTATGGCAAATTAACATATGAAAGGTGACCTAATGCAATTATCAAGAAAAAGCCAATCAAACCCAATTCCATCACAGGACACAACTATCAGGATAGCTAAAAAGAAAATCACAAACAATACTTGTGGGGAGCCATGCAGCAGGAGCTGGGAGTCACGTAGATGGATATGCCTGAGGAGGAGGGGCTGTGAATGTTTAACCCAAAGATAATGGGTGCGCTCATGGACGACGCACGTTCAATGCCTGGAGTCACAAGGAGGGTATAGGATTAACTTGTAGTTTTGGGAAAGGCACAAGATCTGTAGAACAATAGAAACCTATGGAGTCACGTAGGTGCTCACGAGCATCTCACATGCTCATGGATAAGGTCACTAGTAATCCTTCTGATTGGTGTTTAGGTGAATCGCGTGATATGGTGATTGGGCATTTGTAACTACTGATACTATAATAAGGGGCTTAATTTGAGGAGCGGGGTTCCCGGATCAAGATATGTAGAAGACTGACAATAAAGAAGTTTGCCACTCAACCTCGTCTGCGGGTCGTTCTTGCGGGTCGAGAACGACATCTGGTGCCGAAGCCCGGGAACCCGACTCTGGACGTGGACCGAGGATTGGGGTAAGAGCAACGAGAAAGTTTGCCCTAAGGGCCCAAGGGCAACGAGCGAAAGTGCGCGCCTATTTCCTGTCTTTAGACGGGGGTGGATTCTCTGAGGACGAGTTTAAAGTTCCCCAGAAGGGAGAAAAGTCTCCGGGGACGAGCGTAAAAGTTAAAGTTCCCCAGAAGGGAGGAAAGTCTCCGGGGACGAGTTTAAAAGGGCTAAAATAAAGTTCCTCAGAGGGGAGAAAGCTTTCCGGTATGGGAAACGAGCTAGCCCGATATAAAATGGAAGGTCCATTGAGAGAACTTTTGAAAGCCCATGGCACTCCATTAAAGACTAAAACTGCTCGCGCCTTCTTAAAAGAGGCCGGCGAAATTGCCCCTTGGTTCATAGAGGAAGGGCTTTTAAATGTGCCACAATGGAAACACCTGGGCGAGGATTTAAAACTCTGCCTCTCTACATCCCCGGGGACTCTCGCCGTGTGGTCCCTGGTGAAAGTATGTTTGCATTCCCCCCGAGAGCCCCTGCAGCGAGCAATACTACAGGGAGGGGAAGTTTTTTTGCAAGTGAAAGAAGAATCCCGTAAGGGCTCCTCCCGAGACTCTGACCCTGAAAGCGAAAGCTCAGAAGGGATGTCAGAAAGCGAGTTGCAGGAGCTAGGAAAGATAGAGGCAAACAACAAGAAGGAGGAATCTCCCGGTCTCCAGACAGACTTGGGAGCCATGAGGCAACGACTTGAGGATAAAGAGGCGGAATTGCAAAAGGTATTAGGAGAGTTAAGAGTGCAGGGAGAAGTAATGGCGCAGCTGAGAGCAGGGGCGGAAGCCGCAGTTGTGGCACAATCGAAATTAAAAACGAAAGTTACGCCGCTTCCACATTCTAGCTCCACGTCGCCACCCCATGAGTGGCCCCCGCCTTATAAGCCCAGCTGCACCAAGACGTGCTATTGTTCAGGCTGCACCGCGGAGAATTGGAGAGAGGTCCTTGGCCCGGGAAAAGGTTTTTTTCCAGTGTTAGAAGATCAGAATCAGCAGAGGTACCACCAGCCACTAGATTTTAAGTTGGTAAAGCAGCTGAAGGAGGCAGTTACCGGCTATGGGCTCCAGGCAGCCTTTACGGTCTCCCTTGTGGAGTCGCTGGGAGCACTCTACCTCGCTCCCGAGGATTGGGCCAACTTGACCAGGGCGATATTAAGTGGAGGACAATATCTAGAATGGAAAATCCAAAATCAGGACAATTGTCTGGACACAGCACGGAGAAATGCAGCCGCGGGTAACCCGCAATGGAATTTGGAAATGCTGACAGGCACGGGGCCATATCTCGGGGCCCAAGTGCAGAGTACATACCCCCCTGCGGTGTATTAACAGATAGCCACGGCGGCCCTCAGGGCTTAAAAGACTCTGAGAGGGGCAGGAGACTTGCAAGGCCAATTATCCAAACCCAACCCGGTGCTTGGGTGGCACCGAGGTTCCCTTTGTGTTTTCCCACAGGATGCGCCTGCTCCACTCTGGGTGCCGGAGTGGAACCTGTGGAGGGTGCTGGTGATGGTGGTGATAGTGACGATGACTGTCCTACAGCCTGTTCCCATGAAGGCAGAGCCAGTTCAACTGTGGTCGGAGACAAGAGACTGCCCAGCTTCAAGCCCTTCTTTAAATGGCTCAGCATAGAGTGCAATCTTCTCACCCTAACTCATGTTTGTTACTGACGCTTAAAACTTTGTAAGCTCTTTATTTTCTCACTTTCCTTCCCTGACGCATGTATGGTATGTTGTAGGAACTATTATAGGTGTGCTAGTAGTAGTTATTCTTTTCATGTGTCTCTTGCCCTGTGCAGAGATAATCGTCAGAAAAGCGGAGGGTCCTTTGTGGACTGAATGTTATTTGCCAAGACCATTGGTCATCTCCCCGACGGGTATTGATTTTCCTATCACGGACTGGTCTAAGAATGATACACGAAGTTCTTACCATTATCAATATATTCCAGGAAGTATACTTACTACACAACAAGAAATGTTTCATCCTGACCTGTGGGAACTGGTAGCCGCTATGGGACCTATTAATAATTCTAGAGCTATATCGGAATTGGGAAGTCTTACTTTTCGTACTTCTGTACCTAAACCATTTTTGCTTGTAATAGGGAGGGGGCAAGTGATTAAGGATAATAGTCTCTATCACATAAGTTGTATTAATTGTAAGCTTTCTAATTGTGTGCCCGTTGATGCGTATAATCCCAATGTACCTATTCATGTGTTTTTAGTTATGCAACCACCTTTTTTCTTGTTACCTGTTGAGGTGGAGGGACCGTGGTATGCTAATTATGGTTATCAATTTGCCTTAGAACTAGAAAATGCGCTGTCTAGAAAAAGGCGATTTATTGGAATGCTAATAACTGGAATAGGCGCTCTTATTACTTTAATAGCTAGTGCTACGGTATCCTCTTTCGCATTGGCACAGACCATACATACTGCTGATCATGTTAACGCGTTATCTCAAAATATTTCATTAGCATTACATATACAACAAGATGTTGATCAGAAATTGTTAGCACGTCTTGATGGAATAGAAGAGGCTGTAGAATATCTAGGCACACAACTCTCTGCTCTAAAAGCGCAAATGTCTTTCATGTGCCATGGTGCCTATCAACATATTTGTGTGACGCCCTTGTCAGCCAATAATATTTCTTGGGAAAAAGTACACAACCATTTGCGGGGAATTTGGCATGATACTAATGTTAGTCTAGATCTTTTACAGTTACAACGGGAAATCACTACCATTGGGCATGCGCGATTAGATATATCTGATCCAGCAAAAATGGCTGGTCGTATTTTGACTACTTTAAAAGATGCTTTACAGGGATTTAACCCAGGAAATACTTTACATTATACCTTCTGGATTCTAGTAGGAATTTTGGGAATCATCTTATGTCTATTGCTTATAGGAGGAGGATTTCTAAAGGTCTGGTCCAACTTCAAAAAGAAAACATGTGCTCAGTTACATATGATACAATCAAAGCATAAGAAGAAAAATAATATAAAAGGTGCAGCATGAAGTAAAAATTATTAGAAGTATTGGAATAACCATGCTGCGATCTGTGCCTTTCCTTCTTTGATCATTAGTATATTAATATTGCTCTATTGCCCTCTGACTCCTGTTCCCTCCTCAGGCTATATGTCTACCACACGCGTGACAATTTTAACTCAAACGTATGTATGTGGGCTCTGGAGCTGGTACCTCCCCCCAAATATGGCTTAGTATGCTGGATCGGTAGCCAAAGACGGGTAAGACTGATCCCTCACCATAGCAACCTAAGACAGGGGCTCCTCGACCAGGGGGAGTACCCGATGACGGGTAAGCATGCGTGTTGAGGATTGGCAACCTAAGACAGGCACGATCCCTGCCATATAAATAATAAAAAAGGGGGAGATGTGGGGAGCCATGCAGCAGGAGCTGGGAGTCACGTAGATGGATATGCCTGAGGAGGAGGGGCTGTGAATGTTTAACCCAAAGATAATGGGTGCGCTCATGGACGACGCACGTTCAATGCCTGGAGTCACAAGGAGGGTATAGGATTAACTTGTAGTTTTGGGAAAGGCACAAGATCTGTAGAACAATAGAAACCTATGGAGTCACGTAGGTGCTCACGAGCATCTCACATGCTCATGGATAAGGTCACTAGTAATCCTTCTGATTGGTGTTTAGGTGAATCGCGTGATATGGTGATTGGGCATTTGTAACTACTGATACTATAATAAGGGGCTTAATTTGAGGAGCGGGGTTCCCGGATCAAGATATGTAGAAGACTGACAATAAAGAAGTTTGCCACTCAACCTCGTCTGCGGGTCGTTCTTGCGGGTCGAGAACGACAAATACTAAGTATTGATAAGTATGTGAAGCAACTGGAACCCTCAAATACTTCTGAGTGAAAATTGGTACAACCAATTTGTAAAACTAGTGTTAGTCACTAAATTCGAATATATGTATGAATATAAATTACATCTAACAACCCATATATATAAATACATACAGCCCCTATATATAAAATATATATATATATACTTGAATATATATATTTGAAATTAAAAAAAATATGGATATAAATTACATATAATGACCCAGCAGTTTCACTCCTTGGCAGGTATCCAACAGAAACACATAATTATTATCAAAAAATGTATAGAATGTTCATCAAAGCATAATTTGTAGTTGTTTCAAACCTAAAGCTACCCAAGTGTTTGTCAATGGTATAATGGATAAATAAATCATAGAGTATTCACACAATGGAATGCTGTTGTGTAGAATGAGAATGAACATTCTATAATAATGCGCAGCAATAGGGAACTATGTCACAAACATGTCGAAGGAGAGAAACCAGACACAACAAAATGTACCTTATATGATCCTATTTTTATAAAGTCTGAACACAACAAATCCACCCACAGGGACAGAAGTCAGAAGAGTAGTGAGCTTAGAGGTAGTGATGGAATGAGGGGCAGGAGGGTATCTCCTGGGCACCAGTCATGGTCAGTTTCTTGATTTGGGCATTGGTAACACAAATATGTACCATTTGAAAAAGCTCCATAGGTGCCCTACGTATTTTTGGAATATATGTATTTCAATAAAGAGTAATGAATCAATTTAAGTTGTCTGGAAATAAAACTCATAGCTTTGAACTCTATTAATTTAAAGGTATAAATGCTTTGGTACATTCCAGTACTCTGTTTTTAGTGACGAAAAATTGCAGCATTGGGCAAAATATCCATGTGCTTTTTTATGACCTTCTTTTGCCCAGTGGACTAAGAGGACACGATATGTCACCAGGGAAGTTTCCCAGGAAAGATTTCTGTAATGATGTGTGCTTCTGCAAACATATTATTTGCTGAAATAAACACTTCAGCACCTCTCAGGATTTGGAGAAACTGTTCATTAAACTGCTAGAGAATGGCACAAGAATTCACTGAACAGAAAATAAATAGCCTGCTGTTTAGCTTTTCTCTCACAGATAGAAAACTTGGAGATTAATGAGATTATGTTGGTGAACATTGCTCCGTTCTTCCCAATCCAAACCAAATATAAACAAACTAATTGAAAAACACATCATCTCTGATGTGTTTTAAAGGCCTTTCTTTTTTCCATTTTTAGGAGAGAAGTCAGTTTAAATTCCTTTTAAAACGTATACGATATTGAATGCACTTAGAAAAACAACGTGGTGATGGGGTGAGTGGGGGTAGTTATCCCAAGAAGTATTACTGGGTTTATTAATGAAACAACGTAAGGCTAACAGCTTCTAGGAAATGAGCCATCAATGTGCTTCTCAAGCCCTTTCTTGGAAAGAACTGTCTCAATGTGCTCTTCCTATCTATACTTTTTGGTTTGGATGGATCATTCTGCTTAGAATCACCACCCTGTGATTATTATTTTTTTTTTCTGAAATGGAGAGTATATAGATTATGATTTAATTTTTAAATTTTTTAAATTACTTTTCAGTGTACTAGAATTCATTGTTTATGCACCACATCCAGAGCTGCATGCAATACGTGCCCTCCTTAATATCCACCACCAGGCTGGCCCAACTTCCCACCTCCCACCCCTTCAAAACCCTCAGATTGTTTTTCAGAGTCCACAGTCTCTCATGGTTCATCTCCCCCCTACAATTTCCCTCAAATGCCTTCTCCTCTCCATCTCCCCATGTCCTCAGTGTTATTTCTTATGCTCCACAAATAAGTGAAACCATATGATAACTGACTCCCTCTGCTTGACTTATTTCACTCAGCATAATCTCTTCCAGTCCCCTCCATGTTGATACAAAAGTTGGGTATTCATCCTTTCTGATGGAGGCATAATACTCCATAGTGTATATGGACCACACCTTTCTTATCCATTCATCCGTTGAAGGGCATCTTGGTTCTTTCCACAGTTTGGTGACCATGGCCATTGCTGCCATGAACATTGGGGTACAGATGGCCCTTCTTTTCACTACATCTGTATCCTTGGGGTAAATACCCAGTAGTGCAATTGAAGGGTCATAGGGAAGCTCTATTTTTAATTTCTTTTATAGACATAATTAATTTACACAGAGCATCCTGGAAAACCCAACTTAATATCTTGCTTTTTATTTTCTTATATGTTGATTGATGAGGTTTAGGCCACTACTGAAGAAAGATAATGAAATATAATCAATATCAATATTTAACACATAAGAGGATCCAATTCATGAGAAGGCTAAAGTGTATGTTACAAATCCTGTTATTCAGGATTAAGTAGTACAGTTATCCATTCAGAGGGTAAGGGTTAGGAAATGAAAGACAAAAGCACATCTGAGAGTTCAGTTAAAAGAGTTGAGTTGACAGCCGACAGAAGTAGCGTAGCGTTCAAAAATCTTCTCTGAGATACTTGGAAAACGCTGCATTTTGCTTCTCCTCAATTTGTATAGTATGAATCATTATGTATAATAACATGAAACTAATTTTCTAAAAGTTTTCTCTGAAAACTGGGGAATGTGCCCCTATTGCCTCTTCACTCATCATGGAATGATAAGCCTTTGAAAAATTAGAGTCACTGCTGTTAATGTGGATAAAACCAGAGCCTGAAGAAGGAGGGTTCAGAAGTAAAAAGAGACAAGTGTAGGGAGAGATGGGAGTGTGGACCAAAACTAGCTGTATCAGTTACT
Source organism: Mustela erminea (assembly GCF_009829155.1). Lineage (NCBI taxonomy): Eukaryota > Metazoa > Chordata > Mammalia > Carnivora > Mustelidae > Mustela > Mustela erminea. The sequence goes on along the minus strand of NC_045616.1, from coordinate 24,933,437 downwards.
TGGATGCCACCCTGGCTCCTGGAAGAGAACGTTGTCCTAAGGGATGTGGAAGGTCAAGCAAGGGGAAGGTCTTCCTCATGGGGAACTGATCTGAGGAAGTTTCCTGAGGCTGCTCTAACAAATCACTAGAGACTGGGGGTGGCTTATAATTCTGGAGGCCAGGAACCTGAATCAAGGTGTGGGCAGAGCCACACTCCCTTCTGATGCTCCATTAGAGAAAACATTTCTTACTTCTTCCATCTGCCTTGCTTTCTTTGTCTTGAGACCACATTACTCAAGTCTTTATGTCTTTCTCATGGCCCCCTCCTCTTTTCTGTGCCTTCTCCAAACTCCCTCTGCCTCTCTCTTTCTGTGATTGTATCCAGAGCCCTGCTGGACCATCCAGAATAACCTCCTTCTCTCGACTATTTTAACTGAATCACATCTGCAATGGCCCTTTTTCCAACTAAGATAGTAATCTCGGGTTCTAAGGATTAGGACATGGGTACCTGCCTATCTTCTTAGCCACCAGGCAGGCCCCCTACATGATCAGTTTTTCCCCCCCAATATATAGGTTCAGTTGTAGAATCCAAATGAGAAAAGAAAGCCCTCTTTTTGCTTGCATTGTAACCAACTCTCCTAGTCCTGTTTAGGTAGTTCTTCCCATTATTCATTAGTTTGGAGTAGTGAGCCACAGGTTTACAGACGTGGAAAGGGACTTTCAGAGTCTAATTTTTCCACTCAACTGCTGACCAGTTACATGGTCATTAGTGAAGATAACAAGGTTCTCTGAAGAAATGGAACTAAGACCAAGGACCTTGGTCTATGGCACTTTCTACTTCATCAGTTTGAATGACTGTGGCGTTGCATACTACTTGGGTTAAGCAATTCCTTCTTGAATACTGCTCTATAAAGTTTCTTTTTTTAATTTGTCAAAACTAAGAAATTTGGGGTGCCTGGGTGGCTTAGTAGGTTAAGCCTCTGCCTTCGGCTCAGGTCATGATCCCAGGGTCCTGGGTTCGGGCCCCATGTTTGGCTCTCTGCTTGGAGGGGAGCCTGCTTCCCTTCCTCTCTCTCTGCCTGCCTCTCTGCCTACTTGTGATCTCTCTCTGTCAAATAAGTAAATAAAATCTTAAAAAAAGAGATAATATAAAAAAAATTAGTCATTTGTACTTTCATCATAAATGTCTTGCTGAATAATTATGTGTATGGGGATGTCAACTAAATATTCAAGTGCAAACTGATAATTTAATCTAATGGTGTAATGAAAGAACCCTTTTAGATAAATGCTCAGTCTTAGAATTCTATCCTCTTTCCTATAACTTTTCCAGCTGGCATCTGGTCATGTGGGAAAGGGAATGACATGTGTCTTCTTGGTGAGGAAGGGCAGGAAGAGTCTTCAGATTAATGTAGCAGCTTATGGAATCTTGCTGAACCTAGCTAATCTGGATTATGACCTAACTAATAACAGCAAGTCTGTTTCTATGTTGTGTCAAGGCATTTCCAAGATTTTTCCCAGCTAACCTTGGCTCTTGGTTATACAATAACCTCTCTAAACAGGTCTGTTAGATTCTTAGATTTTGCCTTGGGATCTCCCTCTCTTTTGGTACAGGAGACAGCCAGGGGCAGGCCCATCATCCCAACTCAGCTATCTTCTGGGAACCCACTGGGTGTATAGGTTTTTGTATATCATGCTGCATGGGAATTAAAGGAGGTCTGGTGTTTCCCTCATTGCTTAGTTTATTTTGATAATGGCTGTTCCTAGATTTGCTTCAGTGTAGTTTATAGGACAACTGACTTTAGAATCCTCAATTTTTTTCAAAAACAATTTTTTAAGATTTTATTTATTTGAGAGAGAGAGAGAATGAGAGAGAGAGTTTGAGAAGGGGTAGGGTCAGAGGAGGAAGCAGACTCCCCAACAAACAGGGAGCCCAATGTGGGACTGGATCCCAGGATTCCAGGATTATGACCTGAGCCGAAGGCAGTCGCTAAACCAACTGAGCCACCCAGGCACTCTTCTTCAAACTTCTTAACATAACTCTTCTTTTTTGTGGTTTTGGCCATGAGGTTGGATATCAGGCATGAGTCTGAGTATCTGCTTCTCTAAAGACAGAAATCTTACCATCTTCTCCCTGCTCTTTGACCAACATTTTAAAATAAAATTTCCATATTGAGGCCACCATGTCTACATCCCAATTCCAAAATTGCAGGTATGGAAATTTTAGAGCATTCTTTTTTTTTTTTTTCCTGTACACAATTGGTCTTTCAAAATGATTGTCTTAGAGCAGAGAGAAGTGGGTTATCTATTTTTTCTCTTTATACTCTTGCTGTAACAAGTTGTCACCCTCTTTTCATTCCCATTTAGGTGGACAGAGGCTTCAGGCTAACTCTAGGCACGTCACATGGTTAGGGATGTCAAAGAGGAAAACATTCAAGTAGTTAAAAAAATATTCTGCATTTTACAACCCCCATTAAGATGACTATAGTACATTACAAGAGGGTCAAACATGACTAGGGATAAATGAGGGAGGGTGCACCTGGCTCTCTTAGTTGATTGAGCGTGGGACCCTGATTTTGGCACAGGTCATGATCTCAGGGTCGTGAGGTCAAGCTCTGAGTCAGGCTCTACACTCAGCCCAGGATCTGCTTACCCCTCTCCTTCTGCACCTCCCCCTGCTCTTGCTTTTTCACTCTTTCAAATAAATAATAAATAAGTAAATAAATAAATTTTTAAAAAGAGAGAGGCAGATGATGGAGAAATCTGTCATGTATTTTCAATCCTTGATAGAGCTTATGTATAATTTCAGTGTAAGTTTCATTTCCTCTGATAATCTTAAGGGGTTTGATATGCCTGCCCTGAGAAATATTTTCTAAGGTTGAAAGTTTTCCTAGACATGCCATTAGGCTGTCTTTTAATGGTGTGTGTGATTCTCTTTATGTGGGTGTTGAGGTGATGAAAAGGCATTTTTGTGTGATAGTTTTCTTTTTCTTCTTTTAAGCATTAATTCTCTTATACTATTTGAGATGACAAACACAATTTCTGGAAATATGCCTTTGAAGAGGAATTACCTAATTTAGTGTTTCTATGACTTTGTTCCTGTATTTCCCCAAATCAAGTTTTATTTTGTGCTTCCTCCATATGGCTCTCTATTTTCTCTATCTTTCAAAGGTAATCAACTTGAGATAGACAATAGAATACACTATTTGGGTGATGAAACCTGTCAAAGTCTCAGTGTGGTTTTTATTATCATTTACACTTTGAAAGTAAAGGGTAGGCGCCCGGCTCTCAGTTCAGTTTTTGCCTCGTTCCTAGCTTCGGCAGCCTAGAAGATTTGTTTGTATGGATTCCGAAAGTGAGAAGAAAGTGGAACCATGATCTGTAGGCCGTGGCATATTCTCCTGATCTTTTATATATTCCTAGTACCCAGCATCCAAATTTAAGTATGACCTCCTCCTTCAGCCATATTAGCCTCATTTTTGTTCTCTGGGACTTTACAATTCTGTCTTCTTTCCCAGCCATGTGGCTACCCTGGGTCTGGCATGGTTTTTTCATATCTCAATGGCATCTCTTCACATGGCACTGGACTGACTTCTCTAACCAAGCCATGCTTCTCCCCCCAGACTTCTTCCCGTCAATCATGTGGTATCAGATCATGGTTTTATTTACACAGAACTCCTCTCATTACTGTTTGCTAGCACTGCCCTCGCAAAGTACCATGGACTGGGTGGCTTAAACAATAGAAATGTATTTTCTGGGGCCTCAGAGTTCTGAGGTGGCTTCTTCTGAGACTCTCTCTTTGACTTGTAGATGGGCATCTTCTCACATATTGTTCCTTCTGTGTCTGTCTGTGTCCAGCTTTCTTCTTGTGAGGATTCCAGTCGTACTGGATTAGGGCACATCCTAATGATGTCATTCTAACTGAATTACCTCTTAAAGACCCCACCTCCAAATACAGTCACATTATAGGGCACTGAGGGTGAGGATTCCCAGTATGAATCCTATGAATTTTGGGGGCACACAATCAACTATCTATAACAACTAATAACTATCATTTGATTCTTTGTTTTTGGATTCCTTCCTTCCTTCCTTCCTTCCTTCCTTCCTTCCTTCCTTCCTTCCTCCCTCCTCTTCTTCCCTCCTCCTCCCTCTTCTCCCTTCTCCTCTCCTCTCTTCTTCCTTGGAAAGAAGTACAGCAAAGTCAGGGCTTTATCTGTCTTTCTTCACACTAGCACCATCCCCTTGGGATTGGTGATTAGTGCCTGATTCTGAACACTTGTTCAATGATCTTTACTTTTCATGTAAATTATTTGTGTCATTAGGTAAAAATATGATACATGATTTCCCCCACATTCTAAAGACTTACTCATTACTAGCCTTGCTAAAATTCTCTTTGCTGCATGCCCTGATTTGCAAAAATAAAGAAATATCAGAAAATGATGTAAAGTTTTGAAGTTTCTTGTTCTAAGCTCATCACCTGAAATAAGTGGGTGTTGCTCAGGCAGTAGCTATCTTTTCTTTCCATTGTCACCTTTTCTGTGTGACTATTATTACAGATTTCTGGAGGTCAGCTCAGGTTTTCTTGCTATATCAGCAAAACATAAAGCTTATCTTCTCCTTATTTTAAGAGGGCATTTTCACTTCTGACATACCTTTAATACTAAAACAGCTTTGAAGTTATTCCTTTAGGCTAAAACCTTACTAGTATTATTTTTCTATACCTCAAATAATTCCGGTTCTCCTGTGACACGCACTGGCAATATTGCTGAAGTCATGCATTGCCACATGACCTAAAATATTTTGTTCCTGCTGTTTCCTGTATGCTCTGATAAGGTTGGATTTGATCAGAGCTCCGTAATCTTGGAGTACAGGGATAATTAAGGGAGCCCCCTTACACACACCATGTTTATGTCTGTGGAATGACTTACTGCAAAGAAACCTCCTAGCCCAGATGGCTTAAGTCAGACTCAGGGATGCCCCTGTGACAAGACCAGACATGTGATTAGCTCAACTCTTTTGTCCCCAAAGATAACTTCAAGCAAAATGCTTGTTCATCACACCTCACATTTCTGTCCTTCCCCTAGGCCCCTGAACTTTGACCCTCTCTCTGCTCCTGCCAGCACATAGCCTTTCATGAGAATTGGCTGATCACAAGGTAAAATTGTGTCATAACTACAGTCAGGTCATGCCACCTGCACTCATCCTACATGGGATGGCTACTTGTAGGTGTCAACTTAACAGCACTAAGGGATGCCCGGAGTGCTGGTAAAACACTATTTCTGGATCTTCCTGCAACTGTGTCCCTGGAAAAGATCAGCACTCAAATCAGTAGATTGAATAAAGAAGACAGCCCTCACCAGTGCACTTGGCCATCATCCAATCCCCGAGGGCCTGAATAGAGCAAAAAGGCAACATGGGGATGAATTCAGTCTTTGAGCTCAGACAAGACTGTTGTCCTGTTCTGCCCTTGGACATAGGTGCTCCTGTTTCTTGGGCTTTGGACTTGTACCAAGGGCCCCTGGATTCTCAGGCTTTCAGATTCAGACTGAATAACCCCACTGCCTTTCCTCGTGTCCAGCTTTTGCTCTTATTTATCTCTATACATTCTATTGTTTCTGTTTCTCCAGTTCTTTCTAGGATAATCAATTCCTCCCTTTATGTTAGCTTTTGAGAATCTTGCTCACCTTATGTCAGAGCTTTCTCCCTATTGCGGTTGCCTCCCTCCCCCACCGAAATAATATATATTTTTAAAGATTTTATTTATTTATTTGACAGAGAGAGATCACAAGTAGGCGGAGAGGCAGACAGAGAGTGGGGGAGAAGCAGGATCTCTGCTGAGCAGAGAGCCCGATGCAGGGCTCGATCCCAGGACCCTGGGATCATGACCTGAGCCAAAGGCAGAGGCTTAATCCACTGAGCCACCCAGGCACCCTGAAATAATATTTTCAAAGAAAGCCTTTCCTTAGCTAAGTCTGCATTTTTTTTCATTATAAATGTATCATTGGAACATTATTTTTATATAGTTTGAAGACAAGTAAATGCTACATGTAGATGTGGCTTTCAGTAATCTCTCTTGACCTTTCCATGAGCTCAAAAATTAGAAAATAAAGTTCACTTCAGAGCACAGGTTCACTTCATCCTCTTTCTTTTCTTTTCTTCTTCTTCTTCTTTTTTTTTTTTTAAGATTTTATTTATTCTTTTCAGAGAGAGAGAGCACAAGTTGGGCGGGGTTGGGGGGCGGGGGTGGAGGGCAGAGAGAGAGAGATAGAGAGAGAAGCAGACCACTTGCTCAGCTGGAGGCCATGACACGGAGCTCCATCCCAGGACCTGAGGATCTTGACCTCAGCCAAAAGGCAGACTGAGCCTGGACTGAGCTGCCCAGGTGCCCCCATCCTATTTTTTATAAGATTAAATCTGGTCTCCGTTACACCTACTCAGTTCTGCCATTATAGCGCAGAAGCAGCCATAGATATTATGTAGAGAAATGAGCACGATTGTTGCTTCCAATAAAGTTTTATGTACGAAAACAAGTAGAAGGCCCAAATTGACCCACAGGCTGTGGTTTGCGAACTCCTGGCATAGAATATGCAACAGAAAATTGAATGCTGGGTGTTCAGGTTTGAATTCCACTGAGCAAATAGCTTTGCTTTATCTTCATCTCTTTGCTCAGAGACCAAACATAAAATGCTACAAGGAATTGCTTCTAACATGATGATGAACTGGTAAGCTTTAAAGAAAATAATACCTTCCTAAAAAATTTAGAAATATTTATCAGTTACATAGATAATAAATGACAAACCTCATACTTGTGCAAATAAACTTGATTTCCTCTTTAAAAAACATATCAAATTCATCTGAAATGATGCCAAAAAGGAAATTATAACATTAATAGATAAAAAGATTATTTATAGTAAAAGAAGATGGTGGAGTATTTAATTAATTTGGCAAAATTGATGATTATGTCTCATGGTCTGTTTACTTCATTGAGAATCCTCGTTTTAATTTTCTTTCATGAGTAAGTAAAGCTCCTAGGCTCCATGTGACAAGTTTTGATAATAATCATTTTTTTTCATTATTATGTGGGGTTTTCAGATCATAAACCATCAGAGAAAAACCAAGCGCTTTGGTTTTATTTTCTTTCTTTCTTTTTTTTTTTTTTTTTAAAGATTTTATTTATCCATTTGACAGAGAGAGATCACAAGTAGGCAGAGAGAGAGAGAGGAGGAAGCAGGCTCCCCGCTGAGCAGAGAGCCCGACGCGGGACTCAATCCCAGGACCCCGAGACCATGACCCGAGCCAAAGGCAAGCGGCCCAACCCACCGAGCCACCCAGGCGCCCCTGGTTTTATTTTCTTAATAGAACTAAGAAATCACGGTCTAAAATGACCCAACTGACTGTCTAGTACAGAAGATCCCAACTCTGCAGATGGTCCTCTGGTCTGATAGACACATGTTGACAGGCAGAGCTCACAACTGTGGCCTGAGAAAGATGGTTGGGGTTGGAATCCCTTCAACTACATTCAAAAATCAAATCCTGACCTTGGGTGTGTTCTATTTCACCCTGAATCTCATTTTTCTCTTTTGTAACAGATTAGACTGTTCTCACAAGTTTGTGAAAAGATGCAAATATAATTGAAAGTGCTTGGCACATTATAGAAACTCAGTTGTTATTCTTTTAACTGAGATTGACAGAGTACTGATTGTGTATTAGGCGTGATGCTATAGTACCTTCCATACTTTTCCTCATTTAACCCCCAGAACAACCCAATGGGGCAGCTCTACTGTTACTCCCACTTTACAGATGAGAAGCAAGTTCAGCTTGATTAGAGACAGAGGGGAGCACATCAAACAAATGATTGGTAATTGAGCTGTTTATTGAACATTGAGTTCTCTCTCCCCGAATCCCCGGTTCATGCTCTGTACCACTATCCCAGAACAAAATGGCAGCCTGAAGTTGTGTCATGACCATAGTGCTTTGTTTTGTTGTTTCTTCTTCTAAAACTCATGGAAGTTTACATAAGTGTTAAATTTCCGGATTCTCTTACGTACTCTGAACATACATAGCAGCAACCATCTAGAGCTGAGAAGTAGCTACTTCCCCTTGGGTGAGGTGAATGCTTTCCAGTGTGTCTCTACTCCTTACTGCCTTATGCTGGGTAGTCTTTAATCTTTCCCTTACCTACTCATTTTAACACCATGCTACCTTCATGTTTCTTAGTTTCTTTCAATCAGAGAAGTTAAGGAACAACGTTAAAATTGTAAGTTAGAAAACTGCAGATTAAGGAAGGCCCTCCAGCCATCTCTTTTAATAGTCTCTAAATGTTTTGATTGCATGTCTCTTTTAGAAATGTTTTGGGGTAACTGGGTAGTGCAGTTGGTTGAGCAGCTGACTCTTGGGTTTCAGCTCAGATCATGATCTCAGGGTTGTGGGATCGAGCCCTGGATCAGGCTCCATGCTCAGCCTGGAGTCTGCTTAAGATTCTCTCTCCCTCAGCGCCTCCTCCCTCCACCCACTCCATGCTCTCTCTCTCTCTCTAATAAATAAATAAATCCTTATATAAATTAACAAAAGAAATATTTTGAATTTCTGCTTGTAGTACATGTGTATTTGATACATATAGTACCATCAGTTCATATATTAGCTACCAGTAAAACTTCATTTCTGTTAGATCATGTTTTATGCAAAATATTTTCAAGTATTTTCTTCCTATACTCAGTTGATTGTGCTGCACAGTTCTGGAACTGTATGCTCCTTGCTTTGGTATTCTCTAAGTGGTCTAATTACAAAAGACAGTGTCTTACCTGAAACTAGATCTGGCATTACTGATTTCTAATGTAGTCTCTTTGGCTTTGCTCTGTCATTCCCTATAGAAGAGTAAAAATTTGACTTTGGAATCAAAGTTATGCCTGATGACAGAAATATTCCAGCAAACACTGTTTTTTAATTTTTTTTGATGGAATAAGTTTATGCTTATTTTGACAGGAATATAAAAAAAATCAGATGATATGTTATTACTAGTATGTTATTACCAGCTTATCCTCAGTCTGTGGCTAAGTTTTGAAATACCTGTGTAAAGGTAACTCTTGTTTTAAAGATCTTAGTATCTTCTTAGTTTTAGGATACTATTAGAGATCTCTGGACAATTTGAGATAATGAGAGAAGAAAGATAGTTTTTGACTACTTTGAAAAATCGTGAAGGACATTTTTTATTACCTTTACATTAAAATTCTCATTTTTAAAAAATAGACAGATGGCTTTTCAACTATTCAGAAGAAGAAGAATCTACAAGATTCACAAGAATGTAATGATCTACAACTGGAACAACTTTTTCAAGACGTAACATTCTATCATTTTTCAGTATTGGCTCAATGTTTCCCAATTTTATCACCTTTTTTTAAAAGATTTCATTTATTTATTTGACACACACACACACACACACAGAGAGAGAGAGAGAGAGAGAGATCACAAGTAGGTAGAGAGGCAGGCAGAGACAGAAGGGGAAGCAGGCTCCCCACTGAGCGGAGAGCCCTATGCAGGACTCCATCCCAGGACCCTGAGATCATGACCTAAGCTGAAGGCAGAGGCTTAACCCACTGAGCCACCCAGGCATCCCAGATTTTATTACCGTTAAAGGAATTCTTTAGTTGCTTTTCTTCTTTTAACTTAAGAAATTTAATTTTTGGAAAAAGTTTTGGCCCTGCAGCCCCTATTGAATAATAGTTTACTTTCCCATTTTTAATTAATCAATAGCATGTAAAACTGAATATTAACATTTGGTATTATCACAACAGAATCAGTTTTATTATGTTAAATTGATGATATGGTTTCAAACAAGGAAATATGCTCGTTTGTCAATTTGGTATTTTTGACAATAAATTTCCAATTTCCTTTTTTTATAGTTGTTAGCCCTGTGAATCACTAAAATAGTTTTACACTTTAAAATTATTTTTGTGAGATACCTCTACCCCTCAGAGTACTGGGGATGGATGCCTCCTTGGCATCCACAGTCCCGGGAATTGGTCTTCCAGTTTGGGATTACCTCTATATAAGGGCTCTTACACACTTACAGTTTATTTGGTATTACTCATCTCTAGTGCTTGGTCTGAATTTTGCTGTAACATTGTAATTTTTTACTAAGAGTTGTGAGGTTTAAAATATGTTACAGGTATGAGGTAGGACAAACCAATGATGGGTGGTGACCAGCTACTAAACAGTGATGATTTCTTCCTGTCCATCTAATTGAGAAAAGCTTTGGAAATGAGCACAGAAATAAGAGTAGTCTAAGACGGGTTGGATGCTACAGTGTTTCCTATAGAAATAAATCTTTTGTATCTCATACCAATTACGAGTTGCTCAGTGGCTTCTCCTGTTTCGTTCCTGTCTCCTGTTCCCAGCTTAAGTCTCTATGTTGCCTGTCTAGATTTTCCTACAAGATCTAGCTCACTTTATGGCTACTCATTATGTCATTGTCTTCCAGTATTTCCTTATTTATTATAGAGCTATTAGCATTGTTAAGTACCAGTGTTGCTTTCCACACGAGGTTCTAAAGTCTTATATGGAATGGACCATTAAACAAAAAAGATTTGGGGGGTACCTTTTAGGGCCCCTAGCACTGTTCTCATTTTAAATTAAGTAAAGTCCAAAAATATATTTTAATATTAACTTGACTTAAAAATGAAATCTTCACTTTGTCAGTCTCTATTTGGGCACTAGAATTTTCTAGAGCACTAAGAATCTTGGTTACACCTTTTCCAGTGCATGCTTCCTTCTCTAATTGGGTTTGATTTTTGTTCTTTATCTGATTGTTTTCCCTGCTGATGAAGATCTATATATTCCTTCCTTTTCCCACACTGAGAGCATGTTATTTTCTCCCCTCCACTTTGCCTCCTAACTTCAATCTTGGGGAGGTTGGTTTTAATTCTTCCCTTTGTTATTTCCCAATTTGTCCGTTCTGCAGGATTGTCTTATTAGTTTGCTGTCTATAAACAATGGGTCTTCAGTTTATTTTGATACTACCAAAGCATTTTTAAATAACACAATTAATCAAATGATGTGGCAGAAAACAGCAGAGGCTCTTCCGTTGCCCATTCTCCCCTTGTCCCCTATCACAGGAAGCCCATGTTTCAGCAGAAGCAGACAAATGTCAGAATAAAAAGAATATTTTTCTGCCTTCATTGCAGCCAGGAATGACTGCATAACTAAATGTAAATATGGGGCAACTTCTGGATCCTAATGTGTAATAGCTGGTTCTTTCCTCCATTTTTTTTTACCTCTCTTTATTCCTGCTGTCCAAAACTTAGACCTGATTCCTGGGGTTCTAACGTCCCTTGTGAACCATGAAGATGAGGACTACAACCTAAAGATGATAAAGCAAAGAGTGGGAAGGGATCTTGGACTCCATGGACGAGAGCTACCACTTTCCTCTAACCTATTAAGCAATAAAATTCTTTCTTGCTTTAATCAGTATTATTTTAGTTCTATGTTACTCTTAAGTAATTCTAAGTGAAATCTACAGCATTCAATATATTAACGTACAAAATACCTGAATTCTCACATGGGTCCTTTAGAGTTTCTCAGATAGGTCACTTACTCCGCAGAATTACCATACTCTTCCTAAAATAATCTCATGTATATATATGTTACATACATGAGATATACATACATAAATACATGAGAGATACATACTAATATATATATATGTATAGTTTACTCAAGCAAATTCAAGTTTACTCGAATTTATTGAGAATTGTTTATTCATAATGTAATAGAAAATTCCTTATCTATAGAAATATGACAGGAATATGCCAATTATTTTTAGTGACAGATCCTTTTAGAGCCACGTCTCCCCAGTAACCTTGTTTTCAAGTTCTCCTTTGCAATCATGAACAGTGTTTTCACATCTGTCTCCTGGGTCCCTCTTTATAATCTGCAAAATTTTAATTAATGCTTCAGTTACTTGAGTTGAATTGTATAACTTTTAAACTGTGTGACAGAGATGACTTGGCAGTTTTATAAACTGGTAATTGGAAATCAATGTGCTTTAAGCTTAGGGCAGAAAACATAATGAACAGGCCACTCTACGGGGACAAAAGATTATATGTTAATACTATAAAAAGGTCAGAACTATACTAATTAAATTAAACCTGTGAGGCATTCCCAGAACCACCTCTGAATTATAATGTTCCCTTAGAGAATATAGGGTTGGGCAAGTGAGGGTTGTATCCCACTGAGCTACTAGATATCGTGTATACATTTAAGTACAGTATGGGCTAATAGTGCCTTTAAAAACAATAAGCATATATAATCAAGTGAAACAAAATTTCTGTTAAAATAAGAGAGGACACTACCCTTTAGAATAATATTCAGATATGCAAAGACTTGTAAAATAGAAATACACTCTATATGCCTAATTTAGACCAAAGTTCATTTCTTTAGGAAGGCTCCCTATTGCTTATACTTCCATAGCTGCTTATTTTTACCTATTTTGTAAAGCCTCCTAAATTTTTCATAGTTAGTTGTATTTAATTCTGTCCCTTCTGATTGAGTAAAAGTGTTCTTTGTAGCAGGGTTACATTTTTTTATATTCTTCAAAGATCAGTGTTAGGCACATAGTGGATAATCAGATAATGTTTGTTGAAAACATTGGATGAATAAATACATAAGTGAATGACTTAAGAAATGACAGAATAAACTTGAAGAATAGTCTTTGTTTACCCCAAACTTTGTGAAAGTTGGTATTAGTGAGGTGGATTTTTTTCTTTTGTGTACAAGAGTGTAGAAAAGTGCTTGGCTCATAACAGTGCTATTTTGTGGAATAAACATTGATCCAGCCAAAGTTATCTGGAACTTTGTTTTAGTTCATTTAATTATAACAACAGTTTTATGAAGCAGATGATATTATCATCCCACACTCTTCACGTAGTATATTCACCACAGTTGCCTTTCTGGAAGAGTCCCTTGGTGGATTGCTATAAGTCTGCTAGGACAACAATAGCATTCATTTCTGTAGCCTGCCCCAGACCATAACCTAGATCACTGTTGTGACAAAGATTCTGGAACCTCATCAAGAAAAGATACCATCTTAAACCAGTTAGAATGGCAAAAATCAAGAAGACAAGAAACAACAAATGTTGGAGAGGCTGTGGAGAAAGGGGAACCCTCTTATACTGTTGGTGGGAATGCAAGTTGGTACAGCCACTTTGGAAAGCAGTGCAGAGGTTCCTCAAAAAGTTAAAAATAGAGCTACCCTATGGCCCATCAATTGCACAGGGTATTTATCCCAAAGATAAATATGTAAGAAAAAGAAGGGGCACATGTACCCCAATGTTCCTAGCAGCAATGTCCACAATAGCCAAACTGAAGGAGACAGATACCCTTCACAGATGAATGGATAAAGAAGATGTGTCCACATATATACTGGAATATTACTCAGCCATCAGAAAGGGTGAATATCTAACTTTTGCATCAACATGGATGGAACTGGAGGAGATTATGCTGAGTGAAATAAGTTAAGCAGAGAAAGACAATTATCATATAGTTTCACATATATATGGGACATAAGAAATAGCATGGAGGAGATTAGGAGAAGGAAGGGAAAAATGAAGGGGGAGAACCAAAGGGGGAGAAAAACCGTGAGAGACTATGAGCTCTAAGAAACAAACTGAGGGTTTCAGAGAGGAGGGTTTGGGGTGATGCGTGAGCCTGGTGGTGAGCATTAAGGAGGGCACATATTGTGTGGAGTACCGGGTGTTATACACAAACAATGAATCATGGAACATGATATCAAAAACTAATGATGTACTGTATGGTGACCAAAATAACATAATAAAACAAACAAACAAACAAAAAAACACAAAAAAACCCTGATACCTTGTAGGTTTTCCTGTCAATATGGTCATGGGGGGAACAGGGGAAAGCATACCATACTTCATAGAAATGTATCTGGGAAATATATTCTTTAGTCTATTTTTATATAATTGAAAACCTCTCATTTTCTCATCTTCTCTGAGTGCGACTGGTGTTTAGTTCGTGGGTTTCCTTGTTAATTTCTTATAGAATTAAACATCAATCCTGTCTCAGCACCAACACATACAGATAATGTAATCTTGAGTAAGTTATTCATAAACCTTAAAAACTCAATTTCTTCCTTTCAAAAATGACCTTAGTAATAGTACTTAACAGATTTCTGTGATGATTAAATTTAAAATATATAAAGCACTTTGCATTGATGCTTGGTTAATAGTAACTCCTCAATAAATATTAACTATAATAATTTTATTCTCATATTAGTGCTTAAAGGTTTTAAAACCAATAAGGAGGCTTTACTACCAAATAGGTTTCTGGCTTTTTTCCCCTCTGAGGGTGGCCATGCTTCTAAAAGCAAGCAATTTTGTGGAGAGGATTGCTAGGAAAGAGAAGCTTGACTTTCTAAAAAATAAATTGGAAAATGCCTATGAGAGATGAGCCTTCATGACAAGTATTTTGGAGAAGTGAAATAGAAGTTAAGAAATTCCAAAGTTTAAATTTGATAAATTCAAGCACCTGAATGAGTTTTGTAATATTTTAAAAATTAAAGCCAGTGCCAGACCCAAGCCATAGCTGTGTGCTTAGCCCAGATATGTAGCAAACAGCTGGACACTGAGATGGGCAATCTACCATTTCCTCGTAGTCAATTTAAAGAGGGTAGGCAGATAGTGTCCCTGGGTCTTTGACTGTGAAGTTGACATTCTGAATTTAAATAGATGAATAGGCCTTCCTGGGTGGGTAGAGAATAATCTGATACAGTGTACATTGGCTTTAGGGTTTGACTGGCTTGCATTCTTCAGTAGATGCCAAGGGTAAGTGCTCTGCTAAAGAAAAGGTTTTATATCCAAACATTCTTTTAAACATCAGAAATTATATTCTGTAGAGAATTGATGGCCAGATAAACATGTATTTCTCCTAATAGCTAATAGCAGGAGGGGCGCCTCAGTGGCTCAGTGGGTTGGGGCCTCTGCCTTCAGCTCAGGTCATGGTCTCAGGGTCCTGGGATTGAGCCCCGCATCAGGCTCTCTGCTCAGTGGAGAGCCTGCTTCCCCCCCCACCTCTCTGCCTGCCTCTCTGCCTACTTGTGATCTTTCTCTGTCAAATAAATGAATAATGTCTTAAAAAAAAAAATAGAAGCTAATAGCAGGAAATGGGCTTAAGTATGTTTTGTCACTCACTTAATAAAATGCTATGAAGCCATGAAAATGATAATTATTTAGGTATCACCATGGAAAAATTACATTATTAAAATTTTAAATGAAAAGATAGAGCAAAGCAATGAATATGAAATTTGTACATAATTACATAAAATATGTGCCAAACAAATACTAGAAAGCAGTCTGCAAATATGAGCATTGGTATACTATTAAAGTGGGGAGAGATGTCATAGTTTTCTCCAAAACTTAAAGCAGTACAAATCAGTAAAGCTACTTTTGATAATTTTTGTTTTAAAAGATTAAAAGACAAAACAAAATGATATTGTTGGGTGATCCAAAAACTTTCTGTTGCAAGTATATGCTGTATTAAAAATACGAATCTTGGGGCTCCTGGGTGGCTCAGTGGGTTAAAACCTCTGCCTTCAGCTCAGGTCATGATCCCAGGGTCCTGGGATTGAGACCCAAATTGGGCTCCCTGCTCAGCAGGGTGCCTGCTTCCTCCTCTCTCTCTGCCTGCCTCTCTGCCTATTTGTGATCTCTGTCTGTCAAATAAATAAATAAAATCTTTTAAAAAATACAACTCTTTAATTTTTCTCTAGTCTAACAACATTGCATGCACTTTCATTTCCAAGTAGCCACATACCAGCACCTAAAGAGATGATTTAAATCTTTCTCACATTACTAAACCCCCAGTTAGGATGGAAAGACCCCCAGGTAATTGAAGGAGAATCTGCACTGATTCTTGAGGATTTCTTTTATAAAATTCCCAAGGTATCTGACAACATATAAAAGACACTTATGTCATGCATTGTTATGGAAAATAAGTTTTGCCACTAAATACTGTACTTTTATACTGCTGTGAGATGCCCCCTCAAGAAATGTCATGAGGTTGAGGACAGTGAGACTGAGTGAAAGTGTGAGGGAAGAGCTTATTACAAGATAGGAACTGCCTTGATGCCATGTAATTCCCACCAAAGATCCAGAAGATGGTATAGGCTACTTAGCATCAGTTAGCACTCTTTAGCAAATCTCATCCTATAGTATAAAGAAATAAAATAAATAGTTAAATAGTGGGTTCAAAGATCTGACCAAAACACATTTCTCTGCTCTGCTTCCTTGGTGTTCACTTGATTTTCAAATTGACTCTCTCCTTGTGACCCCAATGTTGGCTACAAAAGTGCCAGGGTCTAGATCAGTTACACATTTAGAAACAGCAGAGAAAAGGACATCCATCTTGATACTCCCAATTAAAAAAAAAGAAAGAAAGAAAGAAAGGAAAAATTTAATTCACAGTAAATGTTTCTCCAAATCTAATTGATTCTGAATGACCCATCTCCATTCTTGTGCCAATCACTGTGGCCAGAAGAATGGAAAGATAAGATTAACCTAAAATATAGAGAATTTTCTACTGGAGCAGGGTGTTGAATCAATGCTCCTAAATAAAATCTGATAAAAGTATATTTTCTGATGTAATTCAAAATTCTTTTGGTAGAAGAACAGATAAATTGATACTGAAAAGACAGCCTACAGTAGTTTATTACAAATGACATAATGACCATATCCACGGTAGCAAAAACTAAAAGTTCTTTCACTGTTTAAAAATAATGATTACTGTTATAAAACATTGTGTCTTAATGTGGTTATATTTTAATTCATAGAGTAGAAGACTTTAATTAAATAGTAGGAGACTTTAATATCTTACTTACATCGATTGGTGAATCATCCAGACAGAAAATGTATAAGGCAATACTGGTCTTAAACAACATGTTAGACCGGATGGACTAAATAGTTATATACAGAACATTCTACCCCCAAACAGCAAAATAGCCATTCTTCTCAGTTTATGTAGCAATTTTCCAGGATAGATTATATGTTAGGCCATGAAGCAAGTCTTAATAAATTTAGGAGGAATGAAATCATATGAAACATCTTTTTTAACCACAGGGGTATGAAACCAAAAAGTTTCTATTCTATAAAGCTGCAAAATTCACAAATATGGAGAGGATGACCAAATGCTACTGAAAAAGTAATGGGTCAAGGAGAAATTTAAAAATACCTTGAAATAAACAAAAATAGAAATGTACCAAAAACGGTGGAATATAGAAAAAGCAGTTTTGAGAGGGAAGCTCATAGCTGTTAATGCCTATTTCAACAAATAAGTCTCCAATGAACAACTTAACTTTACATCTTAAAGTGTTATAAAACAATGTTGGTGAAAAAGAAGAACAAAGCCCCAGGTTAGTAGAAGGAAGAAAATGATAAAGATTAAAGTAGAAAATAAATGAAATGGAGACTGAAAAGGCAATAGAAAAGATGAATGAAACTAAAAGGTGTTTTTTTGAAAAAATAGACAAAATTGACAATCCTTTAGGTAGACATACCAGAAAAAACAAAGAGAGAACTTATATAAATAAAATGAGAACGGAAAAAGCTATTACAACCAATGCCACAGAAGTACAAAGGATCATAAAAGCACTATGAACAATTATACACTAACAAATTGGATAACCAAGAAAAGGATAAATTCCTGGAAACATGTGACCTTCCTAGACTGAATCATTATGGAATAGAACATCTGAACAGACCAATTACTATTAGGAGATTGAATCACTGATCAAAACCTTCCCAGCAAACTGAAATTCTAGACCAGACAGCTTCACTGCTGAATTCAACCAAATGTTCGAAGAAGAATTAATACCAATCCTTCTCAAACTCTTGCAAAAAAGGAGAGAACTCTTCAAAACTCAATGTATGAGGCCAACATTATCCCAATACAAAGCCAGACAAGGATGTCAAAAGAAAGGAAAATCATAGGCTATTATCTCTGATGAACATAGAAACCAAAATCCTCAGCAGAAAATTAGCAAAAAAATTCAACAATATGTTAAAAGAATCGTACACTATGATTATGTGGGATTTTTTCCAGCCATGCAAGGACATTTCAACATCTGCAAATCAGTCAGTGTAATATACCATATTAACAAAATGAAGGATAAAAGTCATGTCATTGTAGTAGATACAGAAAAAGCCCTTGACAAAATTCAACACCGATTTTTTTTTTCAAAATCAGAAAAATAGGAATAGAAGGAACATATTTCAAAATAATAAAGGCCAAGTTTCCCATTCTCACCACTTCTATTTGACATAGTATTGGAAGTTTCAGTTAGAGCAATTATGCAAGAAAGAGAAAGTAGAGCATCCAAACAGGAAAGGAGAAAGCAGAATTGTCACTATTTGTAGATAATGTGATGACAGTGTATATAGAAAATCTTAAATAGGGGATGCCTGGGTGGCTCAGTCAGCTGAGCATCTGCCTTTGGCTCAGGTCATGATTCCAGTCTCCTGGAATCAAGCCCAGCATATGGGTCCTTGCTCAGCAGGGAGTCTACTTCTCTGTCTTCATCTCCCTCTGCCTGCTGCTCCCCCTGTTTGTGCTCAGTAGACACTTCTAAAAGAGCCAACAATTTCCAGTGAGGATAGGATAGTCTCTTTAATAAATAGTTTTTGGGACAACTAGACAGTCACATTGAAAAGAATGAAACTGAACTACTATTCTATTCCATAAACAAAAATTAACTGAAAATGTATTAAAGACTTGAATGTAACACCTGAAACCACAAAATTCCTAGAGGAAAACATAGGTCTTGGCAATTATTTTTTTAATCTCACATCAAAACCAAAAGAAACAAAAGCAAAAATAAACAAGTGACCCCATCAAACTAAAAGGAAACCACCAATAAAATTTGTGAAAAGGCAACCTATGAAATAGGAGGAAATATCTGCAAATCCTATATTTAATAAGGGATTGATAGGCATAAGGTATATAGAACTCGTACAACTCATTAACAACAAAAAAACCCCAATCTGATTAAAAACTGGGTAGATAATTCCAATCGAATTTTTTTCCAAGGAAAACCTACAAATGGTCAACAGACATGTAAAAAATGCGCATCATCATTAATCATCAGGGAAATGCAAATCAAAACCCCAATGAGATATCACGTCACATCTGCGAGAATGGCTAGTATTAAAAAGACAAGAAATATCAAGTGTCGGGGGAGAAAAGGAACATTTGTGTACTCTTGATAGGAGTGTAAACTGGTGCAACCACTGTGGAAAACAGTATGGAGTTTCCTCAGAATAAAAATGAAACAGTGTGGCCCAGCACTTCTGGGTATTTGCCTAAAGAAAACACTACACACTGATTTGAAAAGATATCTGCACCCTCGTGTTCTTGGCAGTATTGTTTACACTATCAAGATAAGGAAACAACGTGTCCATTGAGGGATGAGTAGACAAAGGAAGTGTGGAGTGTATATACAATGGACTATTATTCAGCCTATAGAAGAGTGAATCTTGCCATTTGTGATAATAAGGACATATATATACACCTTGATATATATATATATATATATATATATATATATATATATATATACTTATAAATAAGTCAGGCAGAAAAGACAAATACCTAGTGATATCTCCTACATATGGTATCTAAAAGAAGAAAAACAAAACAAAACTCATAGGTTGATGATTGCCAGAGGTAAGGGGTGGTGGGTGAGAGAAATGGGAGGGGGGATCCAAAAAGTAACTAGAAAAAGAAAAAAATTTTAAATAAAGTGAAAATAGTGATGACTATCAAAAAACATTGTCTTTATATGGTTATACTTTAGTTCACATAGACAAGAAAGTAGGAAAATGGTTTTGTTGGATAAACCTAATAATTATTTTTACTTCTTTTTATAATATTTTATTTATTTATTTGACAGAGAGTGAGGGACATCACAAGTATACAGAGAGGCAGGCAGAAAGAGAGGGGGAAGCAGGTTCCCTGCTGAGCAGAAAGCCTGACGCGGGGCTTGATCCCAGGACCCTGAGACCATGACCTGAGCCGCAGGCAGAGGCGCAACCCACTGAGCCCCCGAGGTGCCCCTATTTTTCCTTTTAATTTAGAAAATTCCTATGGGGTATATGCAACTCACAAATTAGTAATAGGACTATTGTTTTTTGTTCCTGACATGGATTGTTGATTAAATGTCCCCCATACGTACACTGATATAAAAGAAATCCCTTACATATTTTGATCTCAGAATTTATTGTGGTATAGCTTTTTTAGCTTATTTATTATTAATTAATTTTTTTCTACTTCCCATTATAATGTAAGCTCCACGAGGGCAAAGGCAGGAACTGTATCCTTTTTACCCCATCTAGCCTAGTGTTGGCTCCTAGGAGATTGGTAATAGTGTTGAGTTATGAATGAATGAAATAGACTTCAAAAATACATTTGGTGGGGCACCTGGGTGGCTCAGTGGGTTAAGCCTCTGCCTTCAGCTCAGGTCATGATCCCAGGGTCCTGGGATCAAGCCCCACATCGGGGTCTCTGCTTAGCAGGGAGCCTGCTCCCCTTCCTCTCTCTGCCTGCCTCTCTGTCTACTTGTGATGCCTCTCTCTCTCTCTCTCTCTCTCTGTCAAATAAATAAATAAATAAAATCTTTAAAAAAATATATTTGGTGTTATTATGTTAGACTGAACCTTGATGTAATAATATCTATGCCATTTTTCATTGTTAAAACTACCATGAATAAAAACAAAGTCCCATCCACATTGTCACCCATTTTGTTTTCCCAGAATTTAAAAATTCTATGATGTTTGCTTTTAGCAAAATAAATAAATAAATAAATAAATAATTGAATTCCTGGTTTAATTTCTACTGCAGTAAATTACCAGTCTCAGAGTTTTTTTAGGGTAGTTCTTAGCACAAGATGTAACTGAAAATCAATTAAAAGGGTCACGCTTAATAAAAAATATACATGAATTTCTTTCTGTGCCTATTAGAGGAAGATTTGAAGCTGCTTGTCTTTCTCTGTTCTGAACATTCTTTACTTTCAGATCAGTTCTAATTGTTTTAGATATGTATACATATATTTTGAAGAACTTATAAGTTAGATGAGAAAATAGCTACTGTCAAACATCCTAGTTAGGTGGTTACCATTTTTTTTTCATACTGTAAGATCAGAAACAGATTGATTTACTAGTAGAATGTGATTAAGTGACATAAAGATCAATGGCAAATGTTAGAATAGGTCCTAAATTCCTTGCTTCCATTTCACTTTCTTATGTGTGTATATTTTTTAATGTCACTGGCATTAGATTTCTGATGATAGTAGACTTTAAACAACCTGTGTTTGCAAGATTAATTTATTAAATAATTTTTGCATAAATTTAGTACTTTAACTTCACTTAGAGAGTTTCCCTTTTAAGAAAGTCTTTGATAAATGTACTGAAAATAATCTTTTATAATATAAGCAATATTGCTTTAAATTAGTTATTTTGTAAAAAGCACAGAGATAGGGAAAGTGTGAGATCTGAGGTGGAAATCCTTTGAGTTTAAATGCTGTTCTATTATTTACCAAGAGAGATTGATCAAATCATTTGCCTTCTGGTTTCTTTCTTTTTTTTATATATATATAGTTTGTCATCTATAAGATAATCATAATAATCACTGCATTTGTACTTCTAAAGATCAAGTTAAATAATGTTTGTAAGGTGCCTGACATATGTAGGGACTCAACTGTAAAATCCACCCCCCCATTTTTTAAAGATTTTATTTATTTATTTGAGAGAGAGCAAGAGAGCCCAATCGGGGGGGAGGGACAGGCAGAAGGAGAAGGAGAAACAGGTTCCTCGACATGGGGCTCTATCCCAGGACCCCAGGATCATGACCTGAGCCAAAGACAGATATTTCACCATCTGAGCCCCCCAGACAACCCATAAATTCTCTTTATCTTTCAAGAATTTTAATAAATATATTTTCTTGTATTTTTTGCTACATCAAAAATAAAATAAAACAGGAAGATTGTGGATTATGTGGACCACTAAGTTGCAGGAGAAAGAAAGAAGGATACCAAAGAAATGAGGAAAAAAAAACCTAGATCCATTTTTCTTTCCCTAATGTAATTCTTCTGTACCAAGTTATTTCCATGATTCATGAGATCAGGCTTTTAAATGGTAAGATCTTTCAAGATTTTTGAGGTCTGTAATCTCCTTCACTGGTTTTGGAAAATGTGTATGTGTTTTCACACTGAAGTATTTATATATTCAGTACACTTTATTTAGTACCTACTATGTGTAAGGCACTGCACTTAACGTTGGAAGTACAAAAATCAGGCTTCATTACCTCTGATCTTAAGGAACTCAGTCTATTGTCCTAGAAAGAGAGTGCCCCTCTGATATAAAATGGCATGTTGTTTGCACAGTAGGCCTTTGTGGTTTTGAACCCCTGATTGACCTAAGAAGTGCTCCTGATTCCCGGGTTCAGCTTCTGATGCCCACTTTCTGACACAGGTTTTCTGGTACGTTCAGACATTTACATCTTAACTCAAACTAAATGCAGTGTGGCAAGATGGAAGATGGGAATAGATAATGACTGATGTGAATGATTACACATAGTTTTCCATAGAAGTAAACGCATAAAATGACTGAGCACAAACCTGGGGTACTAAAGGGCCAGAAATTGGAGAATATTCATTAAGAAATCTGGATTTATAGAGTCATAAAAAAAATCTTATTCCTATTTACTCAGTATAACTGAAAGCCAGCACAATCCCTCGAAATTTTGGAATTTTTACTAGTCTCAGCAAATAATAGTTTATCCCAGATAACAGATTATTTATAGTTGCATCCTATAATTTGGTTGAGATAAACTTTGGGTTTTATTTCAATTCATCTGAGATGTCATTCTTTCATTTGCATTCTGGAGTTGAAGGATATAACACTTTCCTTTCCTCTCAGTTTCTTTTTCCTTCTTTCCTTCTCTCTCTTTTTTTTTTAAACTAATAATTCATTATTGTTTTAAGAAAACATTTTTTTGGGGAAAGTATATCCAGTTTAATTCAGATTTTTACTTTTAATCTTAGTTCTAAGACTGAGTACTTTGTTCTCCAAGAGAATGTGAGCATAATTACAGAAAATGGTATTCTCTGTGTATATTTATGTTATTGTCAAGGGCCTTAAATAGTCATGGGTATTAATTTCTAATACATGTGGTATTATTATGTATATAACTTAAGCAAATTTTTTTCAAGAGAACTTACAGACCAATATTATTTAGCAGTTCATGAACATTTAATTATTTTTGGAGCATCACTTAAATCCCAAACATTAGGAAATGTATATGCAAATATAGTGCAGATGGGTGTAGAAGTAAGCTATTCTCTTCCAAGAGGTTTTTCGAGAATTACTATTTTAATTTAAAACAGGTGTCCTTTCTCATTGTACTGACCTGGCGGCTTGGAATATGGGCATTTTCTTTTCCTGTAGGTCTATGCAAATCTGAGAGCTAATGATGGAAATTCTTTGATGTAGCAATTAAGGGAGAATTCTCAAAACTATGACGCACAGATCAGTGGTTTACACTATTGACAATTATCACGATTCATGTTGAGGAGAGAGACAAGTCAAAGAACACGACAGAGCTTTGTCCTTTAGTCTGTGAACTTCCGTGGGCACGTTCATCAGTTTGTTTGACAGGACTATTAAACTGCTCCTCATAGCTTAACACGAATTCCTTTCTGGGCACACAGATCTGTAAATTCCCTTGGCTTACTCATACTTGGTCGTGTTGTGGTCTCTGGAGCTGTCACTTCAGATCAAAATAAAATTAAAAGCCACCTTGGGATGTCTGGGTGGCTCTATTGGCTAAACATCTGCCTTGGGCTCAAGTCATAATCTCAGGGTCCTCAGATCAAGCCCCACATCGGGCTCCCTGCTCAGCAGGGAGCCTGCTTGTCTCTCTGCCTACTGCTCCCCCTGCTTTTGCTCTCTCTGAAAAGTAAATTAAAATCTTTTTTATTTTTTAAAGATTTTTATTTATTTATTTGACAGAAAGGGAGATCACAAGCAGGCAGAGAGGCGGGGGGTGGGGGGTGGGGGGGTGGGGAGTGGGAGGGTGGGGGTGGGAAGCAGGCTCCCTGCTGAGCAGAGAGCCTCAATGTGGGGCTCAATCCCAGGACCCTGGGATCATGATCTGAGCCCAAGGCAGAGGCTTTAACTCACTGAGCCACCCAGGTGCCCCGATAAATAAAATCTTAAAAAAAAAAAAAAAAATTAAAAGCCACTTGGCTAGTACAGCCACCTGTTTGAAGTTTTGATTTTACCCCCAGCATTTTCTTCTCAGAATCAATTCCTGTCCTGGAAGGGAGCCTTTCTGGTCAGTTTTGATATTTCCCATAGGAACACCACTTTAGTTTTTTCTACTTTTCCAGTAACACTCTTGTACTACTGACCCGCTAAGGGCGTGCGATGTACAGTGCAAGATATGGAGAATAATGGGTTATGATACTGGAAAAGAAGGGAAAAGGCTTGAATGATATATATATATATATATTTTAAATCTAGATTTTTTTTGGAGGGCTTTTAATGTTTTTAGCCTAAAAATACAAGGGTAAGTCTTTGTGAAAAAAAGAATCCCATTGGCTATTGAACAGAGAATGGTACATGGTTGTTCAGCTAAAGAAAAAGAATAATTCATCATAAAGATCTAACATCTGACATTTTACTTTCCCTGTCTACAAGTGCAACATGAATTTCTTTGTATGACATTCAGTTATGAGTACATATATTAGTAAATGAAGATCCATAACAATCATCCCCTACAGCTCTGTCCCTTTTTAATTTTATGGACTTTGCTTTTGATGGCTTACCTAAATTCGTTTTCCCTAACTGGAGCCTACAAAGATGTTCTCTTCTCCCAGTTTTTCATCTAGATGTTTATAGCTTTAGGTTTTGCATTTAACTCTGTGGCCCATGTCCATTCTGAACTAATTTTTGAAGATGGTACAAAGTAAGGGCCAAAAGTCCGTTTTGTTTGTGTAAGATTATGGTTGTCCATTGCCATTTGCTGTAAGGATTATCCTTTGCACTGCACAGTTGTGGAAAATCAATGGACAGTGTGTGCAAGGATCTATTTATGGAGTCTAAATTCTACTCCATTAATCTGTAGGTTCATTTTTTCCTCCAGCACCATAGTGTATTGGTTACTGTGGCTCAATGCTCAAGTTTTGAAATGTGGTGGTATAAATCTGCCTCATCTTTGTTGCTCTTCTTCAAAAGTGTTTTGGCTATTTTACTTCTCGTGCTACACCATGTAATTTTGGAAAGAGCTTGTCAACTTCCATAAGAAATGCGGTTGAGATTTTAACTGGAATTACTGTATCTAGTTTCCAGAGAATTGACATTTTGATTAATACAAAGTTATATAATGCATAATATTAATATATTTGCTTATACTTTGTTTCTGTAGACTTTTAAAATTTCTTTTGTCAGTTCTGTAGTGTTTACTATGCAAATCTTGCACTTTTGTTTTTAGATTTTAACCAAACATGTAATGTTTTCTGTACCTTCCAATTCTAATTTACGGTTGTTCATTGCTAGCATACAGAGCCACAGCGGAGTCTTGAATACTGACTTTGTATTCTGCAAACTTGCTAAACTCAATTATTAGTTTTAGTAGTTCCTTTGCTAGATCCTTTGAGTTTTTCCATGCGGACAAGCATGTTGTCTCTAAGTAGAGACAATTTTTTCTTCTTTCCCAATCCATATGCTTTTTTTCCTTCTTACTTCATTGCTCTGACTAGAACCTCCGTAATGATGTTGAACAGGAATGATGAAAATGAACATCCTTGTCATGTTCCTGATATGGGAGAGAAAGCATTTTGTCTGTCACTATTAATTATAATGTTAGCTATAGGATTTTGGAGAAAGTTCCCTTCTCAGTTTGATGAAAGATTTTAACATGAGTGCATGTTGAACTACATCACTCTTCAGTTACCTGTTACAATGAGTTTTTTTCCCTTTGGTCTGTTGATATGGTGAATTACACTGATAAGCTTCTATATATTGAACAAACCTCCCTCCCACTAGATTATAAGCTCCAAAAGGACAGACAGTGTTGTACTTGAGCTGCTTCATACTGGATTGTGAGAACTGTAATATGGAATTTTGAGAATCGGTTGTTAAACCTTTAGTAGATGGAAGTCAACCATGGTGGGAGTATTCACACAACAGAAATCAGCAAATACTACCAATCAAGCTTTGCTATCTCTTTATGCTTTGCTATCTCTTTGCTATCTCAGTATGCTTATTTCATACTGCATACTCCACCATCCCAAAACTTAATGACTAATCAGCATTTATTCTGGTTAGAGATATGCCACGTTACAGGGGTTAGTGCCCACCAGGGTTGTTGTCCATGGGTCCCATTCAGTGTCGGCTGGGCAAGATGAGGTCTAGGACCCAGACTCATCTACAGTTTTATCATTCACATGTTTGTGGCCTTAAATGGGAAGACACGCGTATGTGTGTGTTTGTACGCATGCACCTGTGTATGTGTGCATAGAAACATTTATGAGGATTCAAAGTGGAGGAGGAAAATCCTGTCTATGGCTCCATGGAGATTCTCCAGGTTCTCAGGCTGGTGTTCCTGCCACTGCTTGCCAGTCTGAGCTCATCTGTGTTCTTTGTCAATGCCATCACTAGTGGGCGCTCATGGAGATAAAAGGGGCAGGAACTGGCTTGTTTAGATAGGGAGGCATGCGGTGGGACTTGAGGCTCCAACAGCTGACATCACTTAGGCCTTTCTATTTCAGTGTAGCCACTCCACATGATTTGTCTGGTGTGACAGCCTCAGGGTAGCTAGACTTTTCAGATATTGACTCAGGATTCCTTAGGTGTCTATTTTAAGAGTCATAAAATCAGTCAGAAGCTCTATCGCCATGTATAACCCAACCCCAAAAGTCATAAAGCATCCTTTCTGCTGAAATCAGAGGCCCTAGCCTTTTGATAGAGGGGTTCCTCCTTACCTCACAAGAAAACATGTGTTGGATTTATAGATGCAGCAATTTTTGGAAAATACAAGCAGCCAGTTCACTAATGTATCCTGAATGTCTATTTCAATGCTATGTACAAAGGAAGGATTCAATCAATATTTGTGGAATAAATAAATAAATCATTCATTCATTCATTGTGCTCAGCTGCCATTAGATGGAAAGGAATGAGTCACTCTGCCTGGAAAGATCATGGTCTGGAAAAACACAGAGGCTCATCCCTGGTCCCCTAAGTAGACTGATTTAGTTTCATGGTCACCCAGGCTATTCATTCTTGACATTGCTTATTCTCTTTACTACTGATCTAGTCTGTGGGCTCCACTCAAAGATAGGAATAAACAGGGAGGAAAAAAAGTCTTATGTAATTTTATTTTTTCTTGATAAGTAACTGGAAAGGAAATGAAAAACCCTTCTCAGTGAAACATAATGAAGTTAAAAGTTTTATAACATTTTTATCTCACTTTAGTCAGGGGAAAAGTGTTTTTTTCTCTCACATAATCACCTCCCCCCTTTCAAGAGTCCAAGTTGTTCAAAATCTTGGCCTCTGGGTAACACATTCTAGACACTGACGGTGGGTCTGAGGGAGCCTATGGAGGGATGAAGTAGAGTGCTATCTAACTAAGTCATCAACTGATGAACTAGGCATGACTCTTGGCAACCTGTCATACCAGAAGTTTACGTATATAATAACACAGCATGAGTCCTGCTTGGATTCCTGACCTCGATATGGTTGGTGCTATTGTGGTTTCTGTCTCTTGCTGTTTTATCTGTGTGATTTCTCTCTCCTTAATTTCCCCAGTAATTGGCATCTTTTTAAATTCTTGGCTCCAAAATTAGGAGGAGAGAACATTTGCTGTGTGCCATTCTGAATTTTCTAGTTCCCACACTTAAACTTAAATTTTTGAGTTTTGTAGTTGAGTGTTTGTAGCCTTCATTTTCGGTTTTAGAGTCTTTTGTAGCTGTATAGGCTGAGGAGGGAGGAAAGGCAAAGTCAGTGAGGGGAGGGTTTGGGAGAATAGGGACTCTGATTAAAACAAGGAATTCCTGGGTCAGAAATTAGAGATAAATTCCTAGTGAGTGCATGTGTGTGCACACTCACACTTCTACTCACTTATACACACAGTATTAAGGCATAGAAATGTTTTCTTTCTGTGCCCAACCCATAGGATTACCAATTAACTTATCTTCTCTGCTAGAGTATGTCTGAGAATTACATAAGAAACTATTGGTAACTATCTGCTGATGATAAGCATAAACCAGTGTTGGATTGTGTCAGTTGGGACTACAGTCCCCCTAATAGTAACCTACTCGTCTGATTCACAACCTCAAATAGAAATGACTTCCAGAACCTCAAGGTTTTTTTTTTTTTTTTTTAATATTAAAATCTTTCATGGATGGTCACATCAATTTTATATTGTATGTCCTGCAAGAATCATATGGGCTAGTTGAGCAGTGATTGAGGTGTTGCTAGGCAGTTTCTAGTTGATTAAAGCTTTTTAATTTTTGTAAGATTTATTTATTTATTTTAGAGAAACAGAGAGGGAAAGCACAAGTGGGAGAGGCAGAGAGAGGGAGAGAGAGAGTCTGAAGCTGACTCCCTGCTGAGCCATGGAGCCCAGCCCGAGGCTCATCTCAGCACCCCCAGATCACAATGGAGTGGAAACCAAGAGTCAGACCCTAAACCTACTGGGCCATGGAGGCACCCCTGAATAGTTATGTTGTTGTTGTTGTTTTTAAATAAATACCTTAGGACATGCATTTGCTTCTCAGGAACAGTTCAGAAACTTTGGCAACAATATGACATTCTTTGAAACCATTTTGAACCAAAACAAAATATCAGAAATTCCTCTTTACATGATTTCTGTATTACCGAGAAACTTTCAACATACTGGCTGAGACTGCTGTCTCTGGAGACAGATACTTACAGTGCACCCTAAATTGTGTGTTCTCGGGCAAGTTATGTCACTTGCCACGTCTTCGTTGCCGCAAGAGTAAAGTAGGGATAATTCTAGTACTTGCTTCATATGGTTTTTGTGAAGATGAAATTCTTCGATATGTAAAACTAGTATCATACTTGGCACAAAGTGCTTGATTTAGCGTTTATTGTGAGATCCCTTGCTTCCGTGAAAGGCGTCACTACCCATAGTGCTCTGGAAATCATGATCATATCCTCCTTTTATGTCTCATCTCTAGGTGTCCACATAATTGCCAATTATTAGTGGAGCATTTGCTCAGTGAGCTTTCCTCATTCCCATATTGCTTGTTGTCCGTGTGATCTCCACAGACTAGCCTGCCTGACTTTTATAATATGTAATATTAGAAACCCTGTCATGGCCGGCGCGACAAATCGACCAGGAACATGAGGGTAAGAGGATGAAGAAAAGAACTCGAGAAGCAGAGAGATGGGGGCAGGAGGAACATTGAGGAGGATGTCCAACAGTGCTAAGTTTATTCAAAGCATTAAGGCCAGATATATAGTCATAATAGGAGAAGAAATACATCTCTGTCTAGTTAAACAACCACGAGTTCCCATGATAAGTTTCACATTTAACTATAAGCAGACCTTGTGATGCCAAATGGCTGATGCCAGTACAATTGTTCTATATTGATACAGCAAGCCTGGAAGTAATTTATGGGCTGTACTAGGGTAGCAAGTACCAGCAATGAACTTATGACCTCAACTGAATTGTTCTCATTTGTTTAGCAAGCCTGTGGGAAGTCATGTAGGTGAGCGCACAACACATAACACAGACCCTTTCTCAGTGCTACTCAATTTTTCCCGTCCTAAACCTTTAGTTAGGTTACTCGGACTTTAAAGGAGGCACAAGTCAGGGCCTGGTTTGGTCCTCTTCTCAAGCCTTACTGCAGCCTCCCACAAAACCCCTTTTCAATAAATCATTCCAGTAGCTCCTCATCCTTGGATTAGCATTACTGAGACCTTCAAAAAATTTGGCTTCTGCATACTTTATTCCCCAGCCTTATTTCTTGCCACATTTTCCTCCTAGTAAGAGACCAGCCAAACCTTCTTAAAGCTCCATGAAAAACAAAATGTATCATTTGAACTCGCCTTTCGTGTTTGTTTGTTTGTTTTTCCCCTCTCTTCCCTTACTTTGGCTTTAAAATGTCTTTTGATTCTTTGGGGCTCAGCTTAGCTGTTATAACTTAAAGAGCTATTTGGGTCTCTTAAGTGAGGTTAGGAGCCTTCTTGCTGCCTCTCCACATGGCCTGTGCATCTTTTTCTTGGAGAACCTTCTAATATGAATACAGACAGTGCACAGTCTGCTGCTTCCGATAGAATATACACTTCTGGGGGCGAGGCTGGGATGTTCTTTGTTGCGTTTATGCTCCGTGCACGGCATATGGCGCGCCATGTCTATTTGAAAGATGCTGGTTGAACGGACAAATGACGACAAAACTGTGGCGTTGCCTAATGAATTCTAGGAAGAGATTGTTGTATTGGTTTTTGGCTTCTTCAAGTAAAAATGCTTGTATCACGTGCCTCTCAAGTGTAAGACTTTTCTAAAATGAACTTTTTAAAAAAGTCCCTACTTTTCTACTTAGAAAATCCTTATGATGAAGTCAAATCTCATTAAATTTGTAGAGTTGTTTAGAGATAAGGAGACAGGGGAGCATAAAAAATTAATTAAGGAAATAAGAATTCATGGAAATGTTGTGTCATCCCTGAAATTGCAGAAAGGATTGAAAATACACTAATTCTTATGCCTCATTGTTATATATTCTTTTGGCTGCATGTACTTTTCCATTAACCTGTCATCCCTTGTCCCAGAGCCATATTTCCATGGAGAAACCCGAGACAGCTTTATGTGACACACCCAGCCAGATGGATGCCTAGAAAGAGAGAACTCAAATTTTCACTGGGCAGCCATAAGAATTCAGAGCTAGAGCTCGTGACTACTGGACTACTGAGGACTTGTTTTTGAGGAGATTAAAATCCTTTTAATTTATTTCAGAATATTTTAATAAGCATGAAATTTTGTCTCATTTTCTTTAGGGGTACCTTCACATTATAGAAATAATTCTTTCTGTAGGAAATTGATAATAAATATCCATTCCTATCAGCATGTCATTTGGTAACGTCATGAGGCTACTGAGTGCTTGAAAAGGGGCTAGTCCAAACAGAGATGCACTCTAAGCATAAAATTTCAAAGACTTTGTTAAAAACTGTAAATTATTATAATTCTTAACATATCTTAATATATTTTATATTTAATTATATTTTACATATAACTGATATGTTTATGACATAGTGTTTTGGATATCTTGGGTCAAAAGAAATCTCTTATTAAAATTAATTTCACCTTGGGGCACCTTAGCTCAGTGGGTTAAGCATCTGTCTTCAGCTCAGGTCATGATCCCGGGGTCCTGGGATAGAGAGAGCCTCATGTAGGGCTTCCAGCTCAGCGGGGAGCCTGCTTCTCCCCCTCCCTCCCTCTCTTGCCCCTGCTCATGCTCTTTCTCTCTCTCGGAATAAATAATAAAAAATTAAAGTAAACATTAAAAAAATAAAATCTTTAAATTTAATCCCACCTCTACATTTTTATTTTTTAAGTGTAGATACTAGAAAATTTGAAATTACATATGTGTCTCACCTTATATTTTTATCAGATATCTTTGCTCTAAATGGGTTCATTTTATTTGTTTTGTGTGCATGGGGTCCTGAACAAGTCTGAGATAAAAGGGCTTCAGCCCATGCACCACTGACAAAGTTAGTGCATATGTTTATGTCATTGTGTACCGTAATTAGTCTATACTGTAGGTTAATGCACATGGGTAGAATTTTTTTTCTTCTCTAAGGATATTTATTTAAATATATAGATATATCTATATCTATCAGATATATCTATATCTCTATATATATTGTATTTTTTTTTTAAGTAATTATATCAGGGAGCTCAAACTCATGACCCTGAGATCAAGAGACATGTGCTCTACCAACAGAGCCAGCCAGGCACCTTTAAGGGTTTTTGAAACATGTCAGTCATCAGTCATATGACCTAATCTTGTGAATGGCTATAGTCTACTGTTTGTATCTTGGTCAGAGAGTTAATGTTTCTTTAATTCTTTTGATATAAAAATCATGCTTCTGAATCTTCAACTGAATTCGTACTTATTTACATTATTTACTCTAAAATCTCTGAAGGAAGTTGGGAAACTGTAACTTCTATTGCACTAACATTGGCTTTTTACAGTCAGTTTCCCTTCCATCCTCGGGAGCAGGGACTCCAGCCTGGGGACGACCACCAGAGAAGTTGGTGGGCTGGCAGGGATTGCCTGCTAGAGGCAATGTGTGAAGCAAGGCAGTCTGGGAGTTCTGCTAGGGGAGGCTGAAACCAAAGCCCAGCAGACAGCCCAACTGTGCTGTTAGTAAAAGGAGTGACAGATTTTGCAGAGGTTGTAGCTGTTGGGAACTATGGGAGCTACACTGGACCAAAGGTAAACAAGGGTAGCAGACAGGGCTGGAAAATCCCTTGAGCTTGTGGGACCAGAGGCCTATGGTGTTTTTAATAGGCTGTGTGCAGAGGGGTGCGGAGGTTGTTAGACACCAGCCCATTTCAGACAACTGATTAGTATTTGTATAAATTTAATTGTATCTGAAAATAAAATTTGTATTTGATCCAGAAATAGTGAATTTAGTTTGTGAGTTGTGTCAGGCAGTTCTGCATTCTAAAATTGATCTAGTGGTTGTACATAATAAAAAGCTATGGCTGTGCCCCACATAAGGGTGAAATCAAATACAATCTTTTGCTTCAAAATGCTTAACTGAGCTCTCTTGTATTTGCTTTTCATCTTGGCACCATTGTCAAGTGTCAGCCCTCTGAGTTCATTTATACATAATATATGGTTTTCTGAAATAGACAATAAGCCACTGGTTTGGTAGCTTCTCAGAAATGTACTTCACAACCACAGAAAATAACTACAACAGTAATTTGTGTGTTTGTACAATTTTAAGTTTATTTAAATATACTCTTTTCAGATACAGCTTTAGTAGAATCAATTTGGGTGTGTTAATATTTTGGTGTCTTAACCAGTTCCTAGGTAATTACTCTAAGAATGATGTCAATTACCTATTCTGGTTATCTCTAGAGGGATAAAGTAATTGAATGCAAGTGACTCATTGTGTTAAGGAGAATGCAGTCAAGCTGGAGTATTCTTTGGGAAGAGTCTTCCCCTCAGGGTGCTGCATTTTAATTTGAGATAGAGTTGCTGAGAAGATAAATTTTTATCCTTTACAAGTGGGAGAAATTCTTTCTTTATTGACTATACCTCTATGAGGTCATGGAAGCACATTCACAAAGATGTTTTCCTCCTTAAAACTTTTGGGCAACAATGAAGAGTTAAATACTCTCTGACTCCAAGAATCAGATGAAGGCTGAGGGGACAACTTATCAGACTTCTTAATTTACTTCTCAGCCTGATGAGGCCAAAGCAAAAGTCAGAAATTCTAGAACCATCTCTCTGGAATTTCAGTAGAGACTCCCTGGCTGCCAGTCTTGTCTCTATTTCTCCCCTATCACAGAATTCTTACATCTCCAAGTCCACTTGGGCCTCTGGCTTCCCACTCCAATACCTTCATTTTCACTTCTCGGCATTGAGGACACAGATGGGTACAATATGGTGACCCAATTCAAGATTGACCACATATTGGTTTTGTTCACTTGTCTCTGGCTAAAGGCCAGGAGGAAGGGTAGATAGGCGCTATCGCTTGGTTGAGAAAGCATGGATTCTAGAATCACACAATGATTTGGTTTGAACATGGGCTCCAGTACTTTCTAGTTAGGAAGGTAACTTTCTTAACTTTTTTTTTAAAAGATTTTATTTATTTATTTGACAGACAGAGATCACAAGTAGACAGAGAGGCAGGCAGAGAGGGAGAGAGAGGAGGAAGCAGGCTCCCTGCCGAGCAGAGAGCCAGATGCGGGGCTCCATCCCAGGACCCTGGGATCATGACCTGAGCCAAAGGCAGAGGCTTTAACCCACTGAGCCACCCAGGGACCCCCTTTCTTAGCTTCTTTTTGTTTATTTCCCTATGAAAATGAAATTAAAATAGCACTTAACTTAGAGGGCTGCTATGAGGTTGAATGAAGATTAAATGGGAAGTGGTGAGCCAGTTCCTTGCATGTGATAATTACTAAAAATGCTGATTAGTGCTATTGAAGAAAAAGACTATCTCAGCTCACCATCACATCTTCTCTGAGCTCCTTCTGGGTACTTCCATAGGTGGACAGGGTTATAAAGCGAGTTGGACAGTATGCAGTGTACTGACAGTAGGCAGTTGATGGACAAATATAATCTGTGGTCATCTTCGGGGAATCCTCTGTCTTACATACTAATGCACACCATAATGAAAGCTTGTAACTATCATTACACTTTTGTATATTCAGAAGCTCCATGGAACTCAGTTATTTTTAATGAAATTCCCACTTTCTCAAAACATTAATCATGAACAAGTGTAAACATTTAAGGCTACCTTAGAGACCATCAAAATGTGACTCTACACTGACTTAGAGTTATCAATTCTATGTATTCATTTTTTTCTCTTTTAATTAAAAGCTGGTGGATAGTCAATTATGCCATGAATTGTACACTTTATCACTTCTATCAAAGCTTTTGATGCGAGACACAGAAACAATTTCCTGATTGGAGATTTTGTTGTTGTGTTGTGTTGGCATGACTTCTGTTTATCAGATTAAATACTACAAAGAGAAGAGCATGTGGTAGATTGAATGTCATCTTCAACCTTGATGAATCACAGCATAGCAAAAGAATGAAACCTCAGGAATTAATAAGGACACCTGATGAAGGAGTCAAATGAGAAGACCCCATTTGTTCAAACATTCCAGAAAAAGTACCAGCATATTTTATGTTACTAAAATCATAAATCCTTCAAAATGGAGGTTGTGTGAATATTACAAATCTGCCTTCATCTCTTATTGTTGAAAAGGGTTTTTTAGACCACTTAGCTCCAAGATTTGCAACTTTTCAGTGAATATTTGATGACTAAATAATGATAAACTGTTTTTCTCTGTTTTCCACTTTTAGAGATATGAGCCAGATGTCCCCATAGAAATAAGACTCCATTTCTGAGAAAGTAATGGATAGAAAGGCATGCTCAATAAAAACAAAGCCTTTGAGTCAGACATTTATGGTTAGAAAATACTGTGTGCCCTTAAGCAAGTTTATTAGCCTTTGAGCTTCACATTACTTGTTTGTAAAATGGATTTGATAATAGAATGCACCTTACAGGGATTTTGTCTGATATTAATGAATTCATCAATGCAAAAGCCTTAGAAAAAGTTGTCTCTTAGGAGGCATCCTGCCAATTAATGTAATCATTATTGTTAATATTATTGTTATTCCATATAAAGGATATTTTTGAACTTTTAGAAACTAGTTTTCATCTATTCAAGGCTTACTTTAGGATTCAGTTCTTAGTTGTTTGTTCTAAAATAGCAGGGCAAAAAAGTGAGATGAGGTTGTAACAGACCAGAGGCTGCTTCTCATCATCCAAATAAACCAACACTAAAAATCTATATAACCAATAGTAATTTTGGATAAATATGCCTTATTCTTACATTATTTGAATTGGTGGTATATTGTTACATGTCTTGGGTTATGAGAGAAGCTAGAAATTAATATTGCTTAATTTTATTTCCTATGTCTTTCAGAAACACTCTGGCTCTAAGTGGTTTTTTAAAAAATCTATTTGAGTACTTATCATGTCCCTCTGGTCCCTAATTCTATAATTCTGAGTAAAATAATGGAGTTATTGGGACACCTGGGTGGCTCAGTCTTTTAAGTGTCTGACTATTGATTTCAGCTCGGGTTGTGATGTCAGGGTTGTGAGATTGAGCCCCACGTTGGGCTCTGCATTGGGTATGGAACCTGATTGAGATTCTCTCCTGTCTCTTTGTCCCTCCTCTCCTTTCCATCTCTAAATAAATAAACAAATAAAGGGGCCTTATTATATGGACTCCAATTCACAGTAATAAATTAACATTGTATAATTACCTCCAAGCCAAACTCAATAAAAAAGCATAAAGCCTTCAATTATACAAAGAAAAATAAGATTTATAATATAGGGAATTTTATTTATGATAAAAATCTATAGTATATAAATTTTTAGGCGCACCAGGATGGCTCAGTGGGTTAAAGCCTCTACCTTCGGCTCAGGTGATGATCCCAGGGTCCTGGGATCGAGCCCTGCATCGGGCTCTCTGCTCGCTGGGAAGTCTGCTTCCTCCTTTCTCTCTCTGCCTGCCTCTCTGCCTACTGGTGATCTCTGTCTGTCAAATAAATAAATAAAGTCTTTAAAAAATATATAAAGACATTCTCTACTGAGTATTTAAATTCAACTTCCACATGTGCACAGGGGAGGGAGGTTGTTCAAGCATATATCTACTTAATTTTTAAGTCTGTATTCTATTTCCTTAGTTATGTATGTTGTGTATGTCTCAAAATTAGGAAGCTCAAGGTATGTATAACCTAAGTGGAAAATGGAATGTATACTTAAAAGCTATATATAGATAGTTTTATTCAATAAATGGCTAATGTTCTTTAAAAAACAAAGCTAAAATGGTGTAAATATTGTATATTCTCAAACATGTATTATTCTACTTAGATACATTTAGTTCAGGGAAGTATACATTGCAGGCAAGGGAAATGATGAGAGCTGAGTCTTGGTAGTAGAGATATATATGCTTTGCGTGGGAGTAGTGTGTAGACTAGCGTGGATGGAGCAGAAGGTTTGGGGGAGTGGACGGAGAGCTTCAAAGTAGGATGGGGAACATATTGCTGCATGCCTTGAACACCCGAAAGGATATACAGCATAGTTCTGCAGAAAAAGTGGCACGATTACAAATTTTTGAGAAGGAATATAACATATGCAAAGTGTTTTTGCTGAGATTAATCTGGCAGCAATTTTTAGGATCAATTGGATAGGAGAGAGAATGGAGTCAAGAAAGCTGGTTGAGCTTGGTTTAGGAGCAGTAAAGATATAGAAAAAGGAGTAAATGCAAGCGTTTGAGTTCATGAAGTACAAGTATGATCATAGTCATCTTTGTCCTCTACACACACAGAGTACAATAAATGCTTAACTTCTCAAATGTAAAATCTTGATTATTGACTGGGTGTGTTGGGAGCATACAAGAGAGGTAAGTCAAGTAATTCCAGATTTTCAAGTCTGGGTGATGGAAAATAATACTGGCAAATAGATTTGCTTTTGAGGTTAGCTGATCTGGGGAAAGATAACAAATTCAGTTTTATAAATTTTGAGTTTTAGCTTAAAAGCAGCCAGTGACTAATCTATACTGAATTGAACGGAGAATAAATATATCAACATAGCCACTCAGATGATGGAGGAAGACTTAAAAGAAATACTCATGAAACTAGCTTCTCTATTTTAGAACTGGAATTAAAATTTCAGTGATTAGGGGCACCCGTGGGTGACTCAGTAGGTTAAGCTCTGCCATCGGCTCAGGTCAGGATCTTAGTGTCCTGGGATGGAGACCGGTGTCAGGCTCCCTGCTCAGTGGGGAGTCTGCTTGCCCTTCTTCCTCTGCCCTTCCTTCCCCCCTTGCTTGTGTGCTCTCTTTTTATCAAATAAATAAATAAAAATAAAATCTTTTAAAATAAATTCCAGTTAGAAAGAAGGTCGCTTAACTCAATTGTCAGTAGTCACTGACTTACATATCCATCATGTGCCTACTGTTTTGGCTCCATAAAAGATTTATTTAAGTACTTACTGTAGTTATAATGATCCAAGATGCCACAATTATTGTGCATGATTGATAAGAATTGGAGATTCAAAGGTATACGGTAGATAGGACAACTTCATTAGCTATGAATAAATAGGCTGATGACACAATGGGCATTTTATTTCTATACTATATGCCATATCTTTTTTATCCATTTTGCTAGCAATAGACACATAAGTTGCTTCCATATCTTCGCTATGGAAAATAATGTTGCGATGAACATAAGGGTACATCTATCTCTTTGAATTGGTGTTTGTGTTTTCTTCAGATAAATACCAAGAAGTGGAATGGCTGGATCATATGGTAGTTCTATTTTTAATTTTTTTGAGAAAATACCATGCTGTTTTCCACAGTGACTGCACAAATTTACATTCACACCAACAGTATGTGACAGTCACCTTTTCTCCATATCCTCACCAATGCTGGCTGGCTGGTACTGGAGGAGAGGTACTGGCTAGGGAGTCCTGCAGTGCACCATTCTGGGGCTGGTTTGGCAGAATGCCCAGAGCTGGAGCCACTGGGGGCCACGGCAGCAGAGACAGCTGGATCAAGCATGGACTAAGATGTCCCAGTGTGCACTGCACTGTGCCGCCTTGAGGGGCAGCTGGAGCTGGAGCAAAAAACATGGCGGGCATCAGCCTTGAGGAGACAGCTGCAGCTGGTCTGACCAGGGGCCTGGAGTATGTTGAGGCAGCCTTAGAAGTCTGGCTAGAGCCCCTGGACCCTGCTTCTGTATATGTTATTAAGGTGGAAGTGGGATTTAAAAAATGACATTTGCCAGCATCTCTGACTCCAGAGATAGTTCTAGTAGTTCCTTCATCTATTTGGGGGGTTATTTGCATTAGAAACTGTATTTCCTTAGAGTGTAGTTTCCCTTCAAACAACTGGTTTTTTGCTGTGCACATGGACTTGTGCACACACAAGTCTATGTGTGGGTCCTTCAGTGGTATTCTTTTCTATGGTGGGTTGTAACATGAGGCATGGGATTCCTGTCCTCACCGTGTCTTCATGTCTCTACCCTTCTATTTGTGGTCCTTGTATAATTTACTGTGAGAAGCACTGGCCCTTAGTTCTTCTTGGAACTTGTTTATATGTAGGTGTAGATTCAGTATGTCCATGGGAGGAAGGGAGTTCAGGGTCTTCCTACTCTGCCATGTTGGATCACCTCCCCCACAACTGGCATTTTAGAAAATAGGGTAGATAGAAAACAGATGTTCAGCTGTAAAGTATTACCATTCACACACCATTTCTAAATAAATACACATTGCCAGAATAAATGACTTCGGCAGATAAACCATGTTTTGGGATATACTTTCAGAGTTATCTGTTATCTGACACAACCCAGGCTCTAACTGCTCTTCTCTCATGAGGAGGAGAGCGAGTGATTAAGAGTCATTCCATCTCCTGGAAGAGGTCTCTTAGGGCCTAATTCAGAGGTGGTAATTCAGTTACCTTCTTTATTAAGCCATTTATAATATCAAATAGTGATTCCTCTCTGCCATACAATATTCTTTTCAAAAAGAAGTTTCCAGGCTGACTGAAATGACTTGTAACAAAAGTAAAGAAATTTGAAACAACACTTTTGTGTCCAGTTTATGAAGACTGAAACTTCAGGGGCGCCTGGGTGGCCTCATTGGTTAAGTGACCAACTTTTGATTTTGACTCATGTCGTGATCTCAGGGTTGTGAGATCACACCCCCATCAGGCTCTGTGCTGGGAATGGAGCCTGCTTAAAATTCTGTCTCTACCTCTCTTTTTACCTCTCTCCCCACCCCCTGTGCATGGTGTGTACATGCTCTCTCTCTCTCTCAAAACAAAACAAAACAAAACAAAAAAAAAAGAGGAGATAAAGATTGAAGCTTCAAATACTGGGTTAACTGATTAATAATAAGTTCATTATACAATGTTTGTATCTCATTATACTCATCTTCTTAATAAATACACATTTTACTTTTTTAGAAGAAAAAGTTATGTAAGCCCATGGAAGGGGTTAAAACTGTTTTATTTCTGCAATGATTACATTGTCTTCATGTACTCCAAGTTGTGTTCTATGGTAACAGATCTACTTAAATCAAGGGAGAAAGTGGCTTTCACTACCATCTATATTTTTAAAAAGATTTGTTTTTGCCTCTGGCTTTGATCCTCTGCCCTGAACTTCACACTGATATATTTAAGAGTGTAAGCTCTGTATCTCCTTTTGAGTGTCTAAAAGAGGGATCAAAGTAATATTTAAAACAGAACTTTCCATGTTCCCTTACAACCCTGTTCCTCTACCTCTTATCTGTAGTTCTGTAAATGGTTCTTATATTCCGCCTGTTGCTGAGTCTAAAATTTTTGAGATATCCTTACTTTCTATAATCCCGTTAAATAGTCCACCATTGGGTAGACGTGGCAAATCCCGCGGCTGTTCTTTACGACAGTGACTTGAATCTTAGCAGATTTCACCATTTTACTTCTACCATAGTTAACATCATGTATCAGTTGAGATAAAGATAGTGTGTTCATTTTCCTGGAAACTCCTTATCTATTCTCTTTTCCTAATCATATCTTTCAACCACGTGATATCAATGGGATTAACTCCACTCCAACACCTAAGCAAATCAGGGGATGGGTTCACTTTCTCCTAATGTCCACATTCAAAGGTTAACAAGGGAATTGGTTGGTTCAAAGAAAAGGAAGCCAGAGACTTAGTGCAGGAAGAGAACATATTCCTGCCCCCCTATACTAAGGATAAAGAAGCATATAACTCTGGTTGAAGCCAATTTGAGATTTGAGAGCAAAAAGACTTGGGGATTTAGGTAAAATTCTCATGGTGGAAAAGAGTGGAGATTCGGAATGAAATCAGCTTATTAACATGGGGCAACTACATCTTTAATTTTTCAGTTACTTGAGCCTCTAAATGCCTTGTTTTCCAATATGTTCAATGGAAGGCAATTTAATTAAATAGAGATTTAATTTTATGCTTCTTCCTTATGAGGAATAATTTTCAAACATGTATATATTTAAAGAAATTGGAGCCAGACTTCTTATTTATTAGTCATCTGTTACTATCCTCCTCCTGTGTTAGAAATGAAACTTCATAATTCAACAGAATAAGTGGAAATAATCTGAAAATGATAAAAAGTTTTGTGGTTTGAATACAGTATCAGATTGACATTTCCTGTGTACATAGTGGCAATTTGAGTGATTAATGGTGATTTTATGCTCATAGCAAAACACACAGACTGTTTCATTCCTTGACTGAGTTAACATTCAGTGTCACCAAGTTCGGTTTGTGTGCCACAACAGCCCTGCGTCAGAGGGCATAACTGTTGGTAGCAGCTCAAAAATAGTGATTTGCAGCATGCTTAACATTCAAATTCAACTTGACTTTTCAAATCAATTTATATATGTAAATATTGGAAACATTGCCTCAAACTTTTTTAACAATACTGCTAAAGAAGATTTTTTTTCCACACAATGTAAAAAAAAAAAAAAAAAGAAATCACTTCATATATTCTTTCACTGACTACCTATTGTCACCATATAAATTATATATACATATATGTATGCTTATTTATATAATCATTCTCTTTATACTTACATATAAATTATACCCTTAAAACAGCTGCCTAAGGGTATTAGATAAATATTGCAGTGAAATTTCCTTTTTTTTTTTAAAGACTTTATTTATTTATTTGACAGAGATCACAAGTAGGCAGAAAGGCAGGCAGAGAGAGAGGAGAAAGCAGTCTCCCTGCTAAGCAGAGAGCCCGATGCGGGGCTTGATCCCAGGGCCCTGAGACCATGACCTGAGCTGAAGGCAGAGGCTCAACCCACTGAGCCACCCAGGCACCCTGCAGTGAAATTTCTGGGTCAAGGAATGTTTATGTCAGGGATGTCTAGGTTATAGTAACCATCAGTCCCAAAGAAGACTTAAAGCATAAGAGTTTAACTCTGACTCATGAAGCATGTTCATCTATAGTCACCGGAGGTGCCTATACTGCCCAGAGTAGTGGAACAGCCAGTTTTGGGACATCACCAGTCAAGATTAAGGTATAGAGTTGATTCTCACTTCTGGATTCTTTATTTGAAAATTCACCTTCT
The DNA here is from genome assembly GCF_009829155.1 of Mustela erminea. NCBI lineage: Eukaryota > Metazoa > Chordata > Mammalia > Carnivora > Mustelidae > Mustela > Mustela erminea. The sequence goes on along the minus strand of NC_045616.1, from coordinate 24,891,532 downwards.
TGCTAAAGTGTACCTGGAGTTCCCAAGCCAGTGCTCACGGAGCTGCTGTGGTCTCAGACATGTCTCAGACATGCACAGAACAGGGAAACATCTCAGTTATCCAATGTACATTTTTCCAGCTGAGGTCAAACAAGGTAACCCTCTGCCTTCTCATTTCAGGTCGCAAATTATAAATGAGTGGATTTTGTTGTGGCAACTTTAGTGACTTTTTTCCATATTTTTCCCTATTTTGTTAGTGATTTTTCTGCTTAAAATCTCCCCAAGCATGGTGCTGAAGTGCTTTCTCCTCTTCTAAAGTACAAGGAGTCTGTGATGTGCATTATAGAGAAAATAATTTATGTTAGAGAAGCTTTATTCAGGCATGAATGGTGAGGCTGTTGGCTGTGAGTTCAGTCATAAGCCAATAATAGAGTACATCTGGGGAGGGGAAGGGGAAATTTGCCCATCTGTACCTGATGCTACTCCAAAAAGGGTTCCAGTAACAGCTATAGTGTAAATATCCAAGCCATACAGCCGTCTCCAAAGTTATGGAAAGTATTGTTACATTTGCGGGTTCATGAGATATGACCAACAGTTGTACTGACAGGTTGACAAAAATGTGACCTGAGGCTCAAAGGAACATAACCCTTTATTTCTCTTAGGAACCATAAGTTAGTATTTGCTACTTAGTTGTTTGTAGGCTTTACAGAATGTAACTAATTTGAATCATGAGAACTGACTAGAGTTTGCATTTGCTCTTAAAGCTCAGAAATGACACAAGTCATCTCTGCTCATGTTTCATGGTGCAAAGCAAGGCCCATGGCTTTTACTGACCTCAAGGGCAAAAGGAAGAATAATTTTCCTCCAGGAAAAAGAAGTGGATGGTGATAAATAGTAATGCATCTACCAAGAAAGGGTCTGAAATAGCCACAGCTCCTCCAAGCAGGCTGTATTCCTAACCATGGTTGAGAGTACTGTTTCCCTAGACACTCACTACAGATACTGGTAGGGTATCAAAAGTTGGTAAAATACTGCCTTTCTCCACATACTCTGTAACATCTTGTAAATGCAACTAACCAAGGATAAATACCCCTCTTCTTTTTAGTGTTTCCTCTGATAAATTGTTCCCCCCATGCTCATTTGTTTGGCTTGCCAGACTGCTTCTAAGTCTGTCATGCATGGGGGAAATATTGGGAAAAGATTATTTCTCTGGTTGGCAAAATAAGATTATATGTATGTTCATCTTATCTAAATAATTATCTTTTTAAGACATAATGAGCATGTGTAGGGTCTTAGAATTATTTTGGGATGTGATGGTGTACACAAGCCTTTGGAAAGCTGCTGGGGTATAGATTCTAGCCTGTTGTCTGTTTGAGGTATTAAGATCATAAAAACACCCCTTTAAAAAATTGTTATTCAGGGGCACCTGGGTGGCTCAGTGGGTTGGGCCGCTGCCTTCGGCTCAGGTCATGATCTCAGGGTCCTGGGATCGAGTCCTGCATCGGGCTCTCTGCTCAGCAGGGAGCCTGCTTCCTCCTCTCTCTCTCTCTGCCTGCCTCTCTGCCTACTTGTGATCTCTCTCTATCGAATAAATAAAATCTTTAAAAAAAATTGTTATTCAGAATAGTGAGTGGTTCTAATGTCAGCCATTGTACTCAGGGTGAGAACTCAAAATCCTTCTTGTCTTTTTGTTCTATCAATTACTGAGTGAGATGTATCTTTTTATTGCATTTGTATCTCCGTATTTTTTGTAGTTTTTTTTCAGTTTTTCCTTTATATGTTTTGAGACTGTGTTATTCAATGGGAAGAGTTTTAAATTATGATATCATTACTGTGAGTTGAATCTTTTAATTTCAAACAAATTTTATTGCCTTAAAGTATATTTGTTTGAAATTAATAAGTTTGGTAAATATTTGCATGGCATATCTTACTCTTTTTTAGTTTCAGTTTTTCTCTATGTTTTACATGTATCAAAAAGCATTTTTATACACTCTGACAATCTTTGATTTTTTTTTTACTGGGATATCAATTGAAACCACATTTAATTCAATTACTGATTTTTTACTGATACATTTGAAATAAATTCCACCATCAAACCTTCTCTCCTCCAACTTTATTGTTCTGCCTGAAAGGCAAAGCTTCTTAAATTTAAACTCCTTTTTTTTTTTTTTAAGATTTTATTTATTTATTTGACAGACAGAGATCACAAGTAGGCAGGGGGGGGGCGATGCAGGCTCCCCACTGAGCAGAGAGCTGGATGTGGGGCTTGATCCTAGGATGCTGGGATCATGACCCAAGCCGAACACAGAGACTTTAAACCACTGAGCCACCCAGGTGCCCCTAGATTTAAACTTCTTGAGTGTGTATCAAATATTGGTCCTCTGTGTCAAATTATTGAAGATGTATATAGAGTCTTTGAGAGGGCGCCCTTCATTTAGATTGTTGCAAGAGGAAGATTTGTCTTTCTGCTTCCATGGGAAAGTTCTAGCTCACTGACAAGGTTCTCAAAGAAAATGCTCTCTGACTGTTCAGTCTTCAATTTCTTTTCCTTTCTTTCTTTCTTTCTTTCTTTCTTTCTTTCTTTCTTTCTTTCTTTCTTTCTCCCCTCCTATCTTCCTCATTCCCTTGTTTTCTTCCTTCCTCCCTTCCTCCATTCCTTCCTCCTCTCTCTCGGTGAAGAGGCTGATCTTGTAGGATCCAAGAAATATATTTCTTATGCTCTAGCTCTAGCATTGGTGAATTAATATCCCACTGTACAATATACAGGTACTTGGCACCTGCACTGTTGTTCTCAGCCTTTGGGGGCCTTAGCCAAACCCAAGGTAGAAAGATTACCATTGTATTTTATTGATTTTTTAATTGAAATACCCCAAGATACACTGTCATATTAGTTTCAATTGTACAACATGGTGATTCGACATTTAGATGCATTGTCAAATGATCACCACAATAAGTCCTAGTTATGAAATATTGTCATTTTAAACTCCTATTGCATTAGCTACTTAAGGATGGCTGTATCCCTAGATTTGTTTTTTATAGGTTTGTACTTTTAAACTTAAGAATCGGTAGAGGCTTTTTTATTTCTTTTAATATTACTTGCCTAGATTGAATTGCAGGAGTTTCCCTTTTTTGATAGAGACTGAAGTGTATTTTGTAATAAGTATTTCAGAACAGTTCAAGTATGGTTCAGCTGAAATTAAAAACCTAGCGGTCAAGGCCAGCCCAAAGATTATGTTAATGGAATGACCTTTAGATTTGTTGAAGTTCAGCTAAAATTCATAACTGCAGTTTGAAAGAGGCTGTTGTCAGTAAAACTCAGTCCTTAAGTCCTGCAACAGAAAAGACTGTTTTCCTTACAAATTAACTACTCCTTGCCAAAGGCCAAGTAAATTGATCTAATGAGAATTTCAAACTTGTGACTGCTGTCTCATCTCTTGCATATCAGGATAAGAATATATATGTATGTGTGTGTGTGTGTGTGTGTTTAAAGATTTATTTATTTATTTATTTATTTGACAGAGAGATCACAAGTAGGCAGAGAGACAGGCAGAGAGGGGGAAGCAGGCTCCCTGCTGAGCAGAGAGCCAGATGCGGGGCTCGATCCCAGGACCCTGGGATCATGACCTGAGCCGAAGGCAGAGGCTTAACACACTGAGCCACACAGGTGCCCCAAGAACATATTTTTATACGACATTCAAACCACTGGACTGCAGATTATATTGTAATTGGCTTGTGCACAGCAACTCTCTTTCTTTTTCATATTATGTCTTTCCCTGTTGCTTACATATGTTATATGTACATAATACGTGTATATAATAAATTATGTATATTGGAAAGAGAATATATTTGTAATATAAGAAAAGCTGTTTGAGATGTTTAGAGATCTCATCTCTCTCCTTTAGGATGCTTTTGACTGATTTGTAAAAGGTGTGGAAAAATTATGAACCACCTTAATATTTAAGTTCATAGGTAGAGATAAATTCAATGATTAGTAAAGATAAAAGGTAAAGTTTCTCTTAATTTTGTAATGGAGTCAATGGATGGTGTGATTTTTTGGGGGATGACATTAATGGGTAATGAAAAGGAAATCTGAGCCTCTTTGCTTTTTTTACTTAAGTTCTATAGGCAACTGCAAAAATCATTGTACATTTGGCTGACATTCAGTAAGCATCGGTTTAATTGGAGCTGGAGGAATGGTTTCGATGTGATCGCTGGGGTATCTGCATAACAATGGTAGCCTATTGGCTTTGGCCAACTTCCTTTCATCTTCCTCTCCCCAAAGCAGATCTGCTTTGGACGCAGCTTAATATGTGTAAACTAAGGGAGTTTTACTTTGCCAGCCTAACTTCAATTGACCCTATTCATTGCCTCCATTTCCAGCTGTCCTTGTCAGGGTTATTGGCTTCTTAGGGCCCTGGGGAATGTGGACACAAAAACTTTTCAACCTTGAAAAAACTTTTCAACCTTGCACATAGAAGGCAAATTGTAAGCTAGATATTGGGATTTATGGATTTTTCTCTCTCCTGTTGTACATCAAGTTGGCTCGAGAGCAAAAAAAATTATTCTCCAATTCATGCCTAAGCACTCAGAGTGTGTGGCAGGGAGAAGAAAGAGACAGGCTTTCTGCAGCAAAACTTGAGGTGAATAGCGTTTGTTATTTTCATCTCCACCACATGGATGAATGAAGCGAGGCTTAAGGACTTTGATGCTTTTTTGTTTTTTTTTAAAGATCACATGGAAACATATTACTCTTTTTACAAGTTTCCTAACTTTATTCTTATACAACACTGGGTTGTAGATCTTTAGAAATTGCCAGAGGAAATAGTTGTAAGCCTTCTTTTTAAATGTGTGTTTCCAGGAAGTATCTTAGAGTGATTAACATTGGGAAGAACCATATAATTTTTAATTTCTGGATCTGTAAGGTCACCAGCTTCCCTAATTCCTTATTCATGGAGAAGGAAGTTGTTAATCTAAATAACTAGAGAATTTGCTCAAGGTCACACAACTAACTTGGAAGGCATTCTGATTCCTAGGGTTTTCCTTTTTAATTACACCTGCCACTTTGGGGATTGGAGTTTTTTTCCTCCTGTCACCATGTACTAATTCTTTTTTTTTTTATTTTTTTAAAGATTTTATTTATTTATTTGACAGACAGAGATCACAAGTAGGCAGAGAGGCAAGCAGAGAGAGAGAGAGGAGGAAGCAGGCTCCCCGCGGCGCAGAGAGCCCGATGCGGGGCTCGATCCCAGGACCCTGGGATCATGACCTGAGCCGAAGGCAGAGGCTTTAACCCACTGAGCCACCCAGGCGCCCCACCATGTACTAATTCTTAGCAATGAATGTCTGAATCTCTTGATACTTAAGAAAGAGCTTAAAATCTGTGCCCAGACTAGGCCTGTGTTTGAATTTCAGCTTGTACATTTATAGGCTATGGCTCCTTAGCTGACCAATTTGCTTCTGAAACTCTAGCTCATATTATCAACCTGCAAAATAATAGTAACACCCAAGTTGGATGACTGCTATTGTATGAGACAATGATTATGCAGTGCCACTATATAATAGGCATGTAATACATACACAGATTTTCATCCATATGTATTTATATTCTTCATATTTTTGTGTTATACCTCAAGCAAGCTATCTTACCAGCAACTTGAGTGACATAAGGCAGAGAAGCTTTTCATTGTTTTTTCCGTGAACTATATCAGAAAGTCCATGTAAATTTTAATGAAGCGAGTATGGGTGTGGAGTGTAAGGTTGAACAGTCAGATTGACAGAATAGATGTAGCTACAGGAGAAATTCAAAGAAGGACAATTTCTTGTCACCTGCTGGGTTATGGTCTAAATTAGTAGGAGTCCACTCACCATGGTCCCCCAGCATGCAGCTGTAAGAAGTGGGGTCCTGTGCCTACCTCCAGGTTCATCAGGGAATAAGGCTCCTTGGAAGGTGGCCAAGGCAGAAATGAAGTTTCTCCATATTCCAACATGTAATGAAGGAAACAGAAAATATTGAAGTGCAGAGACCACACAAGCTAGCCCTCAGTTCCTAGAACAGTGACAACAGTGTCAGTCCATATGAGGGGACTGAGAGTTCTGACCTGGATGCAATCCAGCAAGAATCTGCCCTGGAGCTTGGAAATGGGTGAGCCTCACCACCCTTCTCCAGAGAGATCAGCTTCTCCTTGCTCACAGATGACAGGAAAGACCGGGGATAACTCTGCTCCAAAATGTCACAGGCTCTCACATTTGGTGTGTGTGTGTGTGTGTGTGTGTGTGTATGTGTGTGTGTATTCACGTATTGGGATAAGAAGGGACCAGTGAAGAGTGCAGAACAAAACAATAGTGTTATTTCACAAATAGAATAGTTTGCATCTGCTCTATCTGCTTCCACCATAGGACGTGACTCTGGTGTTATTGAATTTAGATCTGTGTGTGTGCACATAAATATGTACACTATATGTTTATATATGCATAAAGTATATGTGTATACATATGTATGTGTGTATAACTATGCATGATATATAAACCTCATATGTATAAAATATATGTAAACTCCATTTTATACTTAAAATGTAATATAAAACTATACTGAAACAAAGGCAGAAGAATTTTTAAGCCCTGGATTGAGCTAGTGAAAAAAGTAATGAAGGACTTTATCAGGTTGGTTAGGGATTAGACTGTCTGTACTTGCCAAGGGCGCCTGTGAAAGTTAGGATCCTGTTCTCTCACAGAGGTGGAAGACAGGGGCTCTACTTTTCTTGATGACTGCCTTTCAAAGCGATGGCTCTGAGGGGGGGAAAAAAAAAAAGCTGGAGCAAGATTTACATCCTAAAGGACAGAGGAAAGACTTTAATTGTAAGTTTTCTAAAGTAAATCCACTAAAAAACAGAGATCAGGGCCTTAAATTAAGAAGGAACTTATCCAAAGTTTAAGTGGAAGGGAACATTAAGGTCATCTTGGTCGACATATAGGTGATAGTCTTGGTTAACTCCAGAGTGAGTTGGTTAACTTCAAACAGGAGTCGAATGCAGTGAATATTCTAATTTTTGTAATAAAGCTGTAAACATTTAAATTTATTTCTATTATCTTGTTCTCCAGAAAGATTTAGTTTGCTTATCATCTAAAAAGAAGAAAGGAGGAAGACTAATGAAGCTTGCACTCAAGGGAAGCACATAGACTTAGTTGATTAATGGCAGTTAAAGGGTCAACTTCTTAAAGAACATTGAATCCTCCCCCGTTCAAGCTCAGGTGTTTAGAAGCTTCATGCATCATTAATGTTGGACCACACACCATGAATCATGCAAAAACAACGGAATCAACAGATACTTTGTCAGGATTTTTGCAACCAGAACTAGAAATAATGTAGGCAGCCAACACACACACACTCACACACATCCTGAATAAATAATAAACAGGTAGTCACAAGAAAAAAAAGTAATTAAAAGCTAATCAAGAAAGCAAGAAAAATAAAGCCTATATTTTAAAATCTTGAAGCAGAAGTTAAAGATTCTGGAACAAATAAGACTGTCTCCTTTTTACCTTTTAGTTCAGGCTGTCATGCTCCCAATGTCTTTTTGCATTTACTCTAGTGCTCTCTGTCCTTTCTCAATATTTGTGAAAAGAAAGAAAAATATTAAGAAAGAAGGCAAAAAGAAGGAAGGATTAGGGAAATGCAATGATGTCCACACCAATGTAGGAGAGAGAAAGAACACATCTTCTCTCTTTTTTTAAGATTTTATTTATTTATTTGACAGAAATCACAAGTAGGCAGAGAGAGGGAGAAGCAGGCTCCCTACTGAGCAGAGAGCCCAATGCGGGGCTCAATCTCAGGACCCTGAAATCATGACCTGAGCCCAAGGCAGAGTCTTAACTCTCTGAGCTACCCAGGCACCCCAAGAAGGAACACATCTTATTATCAAGTAGGCATTAGCAGATCTACATGGATGCTAGTAGTAGAAAATAGAGGACCGAATCTGGCCAGGATTTCTCACAGACTTCTGCAGTAATGTAGAACAGAATTTACACGTATCTGCTCAGGATACAAGAAGACTCATTTTGTGATTGTCATATCTCCTGTGTATCTTGTGAGAGACATGGTGCCTCTCTGAGGAGAGATGGGTTTACAGTCCTAGGAGCCAGCGGGCTCTGGATCTTTCCCTGCAAATTTTTGGGCAAGTTGGGCCTCTGAACTTTACAAGAGGACCCGTTAAGGTAAATGAGTGGGGAGCCAATTACCTGCTTCCTCTTTATTAAGCAAAGAAAATATTGTTTCTGTTTGCTATGGAGCTGAAGGCAGATCATTTCTTTTTTTTTTTTTTTTAATTAATTAATTAATTAATTTTTTTTATTTCCAGCATAACAGTATTCATTATTTTTGCACCACACCCCGTGCTCCATGCAATCCGTGCCCTCTATAATACCCACCACCTGGTACCCCAACCTCCCACCCCCCGTCCCTTCAAAACCCTCAGATTGTTTTCCAGAGTCCATAGTCTCTCATGGTTCACCTCCCCTTCCAATTTCCCCAAACTCCCTTCTCCACTCTAAGTCCCCATGTCCTCCATGCTATTTGTTATGCTCCACAAATAAGTGAAACCATATGATAATTGACTCTCTCTGCTTGACTTATTTCACTCAGCATAATCTCTTCTAGTCCCGTCCATGTTGCTACAAAAGTTGGGTATTCATCCTTTCTGATGGAGGCATAATACTCTATCCCCAGGGGTACAGGTCTGTGAATCACCGGGTTTACACACTTCACAGCACTCACCAAAGCGCATACCCTCCCCAATGTCCATAATCCCACCCCCTTCTCCCAAACCCCCTCCCCCCAGCAACCCTCAGTTTGTTTTGTGAGATTAAAAGTCACTTATGGTTTGTCTCCCTCCCAATCCCATCTTGTTTCATTTATTCTTCTCCTACCCACTTAAGCCCCCATGTTGCATCACCACTTCCTCATATCAGGGAGATCATATGATAGTTGTCTTTCTCTGCTTGACTTATTTCGCTAAGCATGATACGCTCTAGTTCCATCCATGTTGTCGCAAATGGCAAGATTTCATTTCTTTTGATGGCTGCATAGTATTCCATTGTGTATATATACCACATCTTCTTGATCCATTCATCTGTTGATGGACATCTAGGTTCTTTCCATAGTTTGGCTATTGTGGACATTGCTGCTATAAACATTCGGGTGCATGTGCCCCTTTGGATCACTACGTTTGTATCCTTAGGGTAAATACCCAATAGTGCAATTGCTGGGTCATAGGGCAGTTCTATTTTCAACATTTTGAGGAACCTCCATGCTGTTTTCCAGAGTGGCTGCACCAGCTTGCATTCCCACCAACAGTGTAGGAGGGTTCCCCTTTCTCCGCATCCTCGCCAGCATCTGTCATTTCCTGACTTGTTGATTTTAGCCATTCTGACTGGTGTGAGGTGATATCTCATTGTGGTTTTGATTTGTATTTCCCTGATGCCGAGTGATATGGAGCACTTTTTCATGTGTTTGTTGGCCATCTGGATGTCTTCTTTGCAGAAATGTCTGTTCATGTCCTCTGCCCATTTCTTGATTGGATTATTTGTTCTTTGGGTGTTGAGTTTGCTAAGTTCTTTATAGATTCTGGACACTAGTCCTTTATCTGATATGTCGTTGGCAAATATCTTCTCCCATTCTGTCAGTTGTCTTTTGATTTTGTTAACTGTTTCCTTTGCTGTGCAAAAGCTTTTGATCTTGATGAAATCCCAATAGTTCATTTTTGCCCTTGCTTCCCTTGCCTTTTGCGTTGTTCCTAGGAAGATGTTGCTGCGGCAGAGGTCAAAGAGGTTGCTGCCTGTGTTCTCCTCAAGGATTTTGATGGATTCCTTTCGCACATTGAGGTCCTTCATCCATTTTGAGTCTATTTTTGTGTGTGGTGTAAGGAAATGGTCCTATTTCATTTTTCTGCATGTGGCTGTCCAATTTTCCCAGCACCATTTATTGAAGAGGCTGTCTTTTTGCCATTGGACATTCTTTCCTGCTTTGTCGAAGATTAGTTGACCATAGAGTTGAGGGTCTATTTCTGGGCTCTCTATTCTGTTCCATTGATCTATGTGTCTGTTTTTGTGCCAGTACCATGCTGTCTTGATGACGACAGCTTTGTAATAGAGCTTGAAGTTCGGAATTGTGATGCCACCAACTTTGGCTTTCTTTTTCAATATCCCTTTGGCTATTCTAGGTCTTTTCTGGTTCCATATAAATTTTAGCATTATTTGTTCCATTTCTTTGAAAAAGATGGATGGTACTTTGATAGGAATTGCATTAAATGTGTAGATTGCTTTAGGTAGCATAGACATTTTCACAATATTTATTCTTCCAATCCAGGAGCATGGAACATTTTTCCATTTCTTTGTGTCTTCCTCAATTTCTTTCATGAGTACTTTATAGTTTTCTGAGTATAGATTCTGTGTCTCTTTGGTTAGGTTTATTCCTAGGTATCTTATGGTTTTGGGTGCAATTGTAAATGGGACTGACTCCTTAATTTCTCTTTCTTCTGTCTTGCTGTTGGTGTAGAGAAATGCAACTGATTTCTGTGCATTGATTTTATATCCTGACACTTTACTGAATTCCTGTACAAGTTTTAGCAGTTTTGGAGTGGAGTCTTTTGGGTTTTCCACATATAGTATCATATCATCTGCGAAGAGTGATAATTTGACTTCTTCTTTGCCAATTTGGATGCCTTTAATTTCCTTTTGTTGTCTGATTGCTGAGGCTAGGACCTCTAGTACTATGTTGAATAGCAGTGGTGATAATGGCCATCCCTGCCGTGTTCCTGACTTGAGCGGAAAAGCTTTCAGTTTTTCTCCATTGAGAATGATATTTGCGGTGGGTTTTTCATAGATGGCTTTGAGGATATTGAGGTATGTGCCCTCTATCCCTAAGCTTTGAAGAGTTTTGATCAGGAAGGGATGCTCTACTTTGTCAAATGCTTTTTCAGCATCTATTGAGAGTATCATATGGTTCTTGTTCTTTCTTTTATTGATGTGTTGTATCACATTGACTGATTTGCGGATGTTGAACCAACCTTGCAGCCCTGGAATAAATCCCACTTGGTCTTGGTGAATAATCTTTTTAATGTACTGTTGAATCCTATTGGCTAGTATTTTGTTGAGTATTTTCGCATCTGTGTTCATCAAGGATATCGGTCTATAGCTCTCTTTTTTGGTGGGATCCTTGTCTGGTTTTGGGATCAAGGTGATGCTGGCCTCATAAAATGAGTTTGGAAGTTTTCCTTCCATTTCTATTTTTTGGAACAGTTTCAGGAGAATAGGAATTAGTTCTTCTTTAAATGTTTGGTAGAATTCCCCCGGGAAGCCGTCTGGCCCTGGGCTTTTGTTTGTTTGGAGATTTTTAATGACTGTTTCAATCTCCTTACTGGTTATGGGTCTGTTCAGGCTTTCTATTTCTTCCTGGTCTATTGTGGTAGTTTATATGTTTCTAGGAATGCATCCATTTCTTCCAGATTGTCAAATTTATTGGCGTAGAGTTGCTCATAGTATGTTCTTATAATAGTTTGTATTTCTTTGGTGTTAGTTGTGATCTCTCCTCTTTCATTCATGATTTTATTTATTTGGGTCCTTTCTCTTTTCTTTTTGATAAGTCGGGCCAGGGGTTTATCAATTTTATTAATTCTTTCAAAGAACCAGCTCCTAGTTTTGTTGATTTGTTCTATTGTTTTTTTGGTTTCTATTTCATTGATTTCTGCTCTGATCTTTATGATTTCTCTCCTCCTGCTGGGCTTAGGGTTTCTTTCTTGTTCTTTCTCCAGCTCCTTTAGGTGTAGGGTTAGGTTGTGTACCTGAGACCTTTCTTGTTTCTTGAGAAAGGCTTGTACCGCTATATATTTTCCTCTCAGGACAGGCAGATCATTTCTTTAAGAAGGGAGAAGAGAAGGGAGATCAGGAGGGAGGGAGAAGGGTTGGAAAGGTGGGGGTGGGGAGGGAAACTGAATGGAGAGAAGTGTGCTCAGATGGAGAAGTTGAATCAGGTCCTATGGGAAAATGCACATCCTTTCCTTAGCCTGGGTCAGGGGAATTTTCCAAGAGGAATAAGGTTCTATTTCTTGCCTCCTGTGAAAAGAGAAAGTGGTCAGATCTAGCAAAATGTTCCCTTGCCCTCTGGTCCAAGTCTGATGGAAGGGTTTAGAGTTTATGAATAGATGGCATGGATGTTGATGTTCTGTTGAGATTGATTCTGTCTTTCTCAGCCAAGCACTGGGGGCTGTAGTGCTGCAAAGTGTCTGCCCCTGCGTTTTAGGCACCTCAGTGGCTCAGCTGGTTAAGAGTGTTCCTTCCACTCAGGTCATGATCCCGGAATCCTAGGATCCAGTCCTGTGTCAGGCTTCCAGCTCAGCAGGGAGTCTGCTTCTCCTTCTGACCCTCCCCCTTCTCGTGCTCTCTCTCTTTCACTCTCTCTCAAATAAATAAATAAAATCTTAAAAAAAAAAAAAAAAGGAACCGGCTTCCTTCTCCATTGCTCTTTTATTCCCCACCCCCTGTTCATTCCCTCTCTCCCCAGTCACTGAGGGAGTCTTTCTATGAAATGGCCATAATTCTATTCTCACATGCAGGACAGTTAACAAGTAAATGGCTAGAATCTGCCAGTGGGACATTCAGAGGGGGCTTGCTTTATGGGACAATCTTCAATGGGAACCGTGGACTGGACTGGTCATTCAGTGGTTTGTGATCTCCCGACTGAGATAAGGTATAGAAGGAATGAATGCATTTTCTCCATCTGACAGGGATGAGGGAGGTAGGTAACACGCTCAAATTTCTAACCTCATTTCAAATTTGATGGTAACAATTGTGGTCATTTATTTTAATTTATCAAAAAAACCTTTTTAAAAAAAATCCTCAAATACCTGATTGTCCAGAAAGATAAATTTTAGAACCCGAAAATGTGGTTGTCCATGTCTTTGTGAAATTATTTTCTGGTTTGTTGTAGAAATCCAAGGAATTGCTTCTGTAGGTACACTAATATGACTTACAGAAAAACATTTTTGCCTGGTATCAAAATAAGAAATATCTGTCATTTACTGTATTATATTCTTTTCTCCAACAAGCCAGTTTTTGTGCTTCATTTCCTCTCAAGGGACTGATTATATTTTTAGAATTGTATGTCAAATACAGATTTACTTGACCCTCTCAGAGACCTTGTTTAGTAATTTCTTTATTTTATTTTCTTTATTTTTTTCAGTGTTCCAAGATTCATTGTTTATGCACCACACCCAGCGCTCTATGCAATATGTGCCCTCCTTAATACCCACCATCCAGCTCATCCAACCCCAAACTCTCTTCCCCTCCAAAACCCTCAGTTTGGTTCTCAGAGTCTACAGTGTCTCATGGTTTGTCTCCCTCTCACTAATAAACTCATATTCTATTACAAATGAAATCTTATTTGAAATTTAAGTACCCTCCTTTTAGAAACCCTATTTCCTTTGTTAGTGAGAGCAAGAAATTCTATTCATTTTAATATGTCATAACCACCTGTTACTTGAAATTTCTTGGTTTGGTAGGCTGCCAATGTAATTCACCAATGTGGCTGTATTATAGATATTTTTTATTACATAATATTCCAAACAATTTAAAAACTAGGCCAATTTTTGAAGTAAAATAAATCCACAAATTCAAGCACAAATGAAGCTTTTCAATGAGTCCCAGTAATCTTTTCCTTGTCCTTTAAGTTAGGTGATTAAGAAAACATTTCTTGCGGTGCCTGGGTGGCTCAGTGGGTTAAAGCCTCTGCTTTCAGCTCAGGTCATGATCCTGGGGTCCTGGGATTGTGGCCCAAATTGGGCTCTCTGCTCAGTGGGGAGCCTACACCCCACCCAGCCTGCCTTTCTGCCTGTTTGTGATCTCTGTCTGTCAAATAAATAAATAAAATCTTAAAAAAAAAGAAAAGAAAACATTTCTTTACTGTATACAGTGTCCCTTCAAACAAGCTCCTACATTTGCACATGACTGTCAACTTGGGTTTATTCAGTACCCATTAAACTCAGTGTGCTTGTTTCTCTTCATAATAAGAGAGATCTGATTACATATTTCCTTTTTTTTTTTTTTTAAAAAAAGATTCCCTTTATTTATCTGTCACACAGAGAGAGAGAGTGAGCAAGGATAGGGGAAGGGGCAGAGGAAGAGTGAGAAGCAGGCTCACCCCTGAGCAGGGCACCCAATGTGGGGCTCAATCACAGGACCCCAGGATCATGACCTGAGCTGAAGTCAGATGCCCAACGAATTAAGCCACCCAGGCACCCTGATCACATATTGGTACCAGAATTTCTAGAAAGCAGTGTGGTCAGAATCTTAAAGAGAAAGGGTTCAACCTTAGCACAAAATCAGCAATAAGAAATTTTATCTATTAGCTAAATTGGAAGGAAATCAGAAATTCTGGGTCTACTTATGTTTTTGGTTTTTTTTTTAATTTTAAATTTTAAATTTTTTATAAACATATAATATATTTTTATCCCCAGGGGTACAGGTCTGTGAATCGCCAGGTTTACACACTTCACAGCACTCACCAAAGCACATACCCTCCCCAAAGTCCATAACCCCAACCCCCTTCTCCCAACCCCCCTCCCCCCAGCAACCCTCAGTTTGTTTTGTGAGATTAAGAGTCACTTATGGTTTGTCTCCCTCCCAATCCCATCTTGTTTCATTTATTCTTCTCATACCCACTTAAGCCCCCATGTTGCATCACCACTTCCTCATATCAGGGAGATCATATGATAGTTGTCTTTCTCCGCTTGACTTATTTCGCTAAGCATGATACGCTCTAGTTCCATCCACGTTGTCACAAATGGCAAGATTTCATTTCTTTTGATGGCTGCATAGTATTCCATTGTGTACATATACCACATCTTCTGGATCCATTCATCCATTGATGGACATCTAGGTTCTTTCCATAGTTTGGCTATTGTGGACATTGTTGCTATAAACATTCGGTTGCACGTGCCCCTTTGGATCACTACATTTGTATCTTTAGGGTAAACAGTGTAGGAGGGTTCCCCTTTCTCCACATCCTCGCCAGCATCTGTCATTTCCTGACTTGTTAATTTTAGCCATTCTTACTGATGTGAGGTGCTATCTCATTGTGGTTTTGATTTATATTTCCCTGATGCTGAGTGATATGGAGCACTTTTTCATGTGTCTGTTGGCCATCTGGATGTCTTCTTTGCAGAAATGTCTGTTCATGTCCTCTGCCCATTTCTTGATTGGATTATTTGTTCTTTGGGTGTTGAGTTTGCTAAGTTCTTTATAGATTTTGGACACTAGTCCTTTATCTGATATGTCATTTGCAAATATCTTCTCCCATTCTGTCAGTTGTCTTTTGGTTTTGTTAACTGTTTCCTTTGCTGTGCAAAAACTTTTGATCTTGATAAGATCCCAATAGTTCATTTTTGCCCTTGCTTCCCTTGCCTTTGGCGATGTTCCTAGGAAGATGTTGCTGTGGCTGAGGTCAAAGAGGTTGCTGCCTGTGTTCTCCTCAAGGATTTTGATGGATTCCTTTCTCACATTGATGTCCTTTATCCATTTTGAGTCTATTTTCATGTGCGGTGTAAGGAAATGGTCCAATTTCATTTTTCTGCATGTGGCTGTCCAATTTTCCCAACACCATTTATTGAAGAGGCTGTCTTTTCTCCATTGGACGTTCTTTCCTTCTTTGTTGAAGATTAGTTGACCACAGAGTTGAGGGTCTATTTCTGGACTTTCTATTCTGTTCCATTGATCTATGGGTCTGTTTTTGTGCCAGTACCATGCTGTCTTGATGACGACAGCTTTGTAATAGAGCTTGAAGTCCGGAATTGTGATGCCACCAACTTTGGCTTTCTTTTTCAATATTCCTTTGGCTATTCGAGGTCTTTTCTGGTTCCATATAAATTTTAGGATTATTTGTTCCATTTATTTGAAAAAGATGGATGGTACTTTGATAGGAATTGCATTAAATGTGTAGATTGCTTTAGGTAGCATAGACATTTTCACAATATTTATTCTTCCAACCCAGGAGCATGGAACATTTTTCCATTTCTTTGTGTCTTCCTCAATTTCTTTCATGAGTACTTTCTAGTTTTCTGAGTATAGATTCTTTGCCTTTTTGGTTAGGTTTATTCCTAGGTATCTTATGGTTTTGGGTGCAATTGTAAATGGGACTGACTCCTTAATTTCTCTTTCTTCTGTCTTGTTGTTGGTGTAGAGAAATACAACTGATTTCTGTGCATTGATTTTATATCCTGACACTTTACTGAATTCCTGTACAAGTTCTAGCAGTTTTGGAGTGGATCCTTTTGGGTTTTCCACATATAGTATCCTGTCATCTGCGAAGAGTAATAGTTTGACTTCTTCTTTGTCGATTTGGATGCATTTAATTTCCTTTTGTTGTCTGATTGCTGAGGCTAGGACTTCTAGTACTATGTTGAATAACAGTGGTGATAATGGCCATCCCTGCCGTGTTCCTGACTTGAGCGGAAAAGCTTTCAGTTTTTCTCCATTGAGAATGATATTTGCGGTGGGTTTTTCATAGATGGCTTTGATGATATTGAGGTATGTGCCCTCTATCCCTAAGCTTTGAAGAGTTTTGATCAGGAAGGGATGCTCTACTTTGTCAAATGCTTTTTCAGCATCTATTGAGAGTATCATATGGTTCTTGTTCTTTCTTTTATTGATGTGTTGTATCACATTGACTGATTTGTGGATGTTGAACCAATCTTGCAGCCCTGGAATAAATCCCACTTGTTCGTGGTGAATGATTTTTTTAATGTACTGTTGAATCCTATTGGCTAGTATTTTGGTGAGAATTTTCGCATCTGTGTTCATCAAGAATATTGGTCTATAGCTCTCTTTTTTGATGGGATCCTTGTCTGGTTTTGGGATCAAGGTGATACTGGCCTCATAAAATGAGTTTGGAAGTTTTCCTTCCATTTCTATTTTTTGGAACAGTTTCAGGAGAATAGGAATTAGTTCTTCTTTAAACGTTTGGTAGAATTCCCCTGGGAAGCCGTCTGGCCTTGGGCTTTTGTTTGTTTGGAGATTTTTGATGACTCTTTCAATCTTCTTACTGGTTATGGGTCTGTTCAGGCTTTCTATTTCCTCCTGGTTCAGTTGTGGTAGTTTATTTGTTTCTAGGAATGCATCCATTTCTTCCAGATTGTCAAATTTATTGGCGTAGAGTTTCTCATAGTATGTTCTTATAATTGTTTGTATTTCTTTGGTGTTGGTTGTGATCTCTCCTCTTTCATTCATGATTTTATTTATTTGGGTCCTTTCTCTTTTCTTTTTGATAAGTCTGGCCAGGGGTTTATCAATCTTATTAATTCTTTCAAAGAACCAGCTTCTAGTTTCGTTGATTTGTTCTATTGTTTTTTTAGTTTCTATTTCATTGATTTCTGCTCTGATCTTTATGATTTCTTTTCTCCTGCTGGGTTTAGGGTTTCTTTCTTGTTCTTTCTCCAGCTCCTTTAGGTGTAGAGTTAGGTTGTGTACCTGAGACCTTTCTTGTTTCTTGAGAAAGGCTTGTACCGCTATGTATTTTCCTCTCGGGACTACTTATGTTTTCTAAAATGGCAACTGCTTACTACTGAAATGAAAGAAAAACGGAGCATGTCTTTGAAATGCCCATTTTCAGAAATTTGTTTTAGGAAACAGAGAGACCTTGTCTCAGAAAGGAGAGTATCCCTTTTCTCCTGGTGGCCAAAGTGTTTCAGGTTTTATGTCAGAACCTGTTGACTGGGCTTCAGGTTTTTTTGTTTTTTGTTTTTTGTTTTTTTGTTTTTTTTTAATTTATTTAACAGACAGAGATCACAAGTAGGCGGAGAGGCAGGCAGAAAGAGAGAGAGAGAGAAGCAGGCTCCCTGCTGATCAGAGAGCCTGATACGGGGCTTGATCCCAGGATCCTGGGATCATGATCTGAGCCGAAGGTAGAGGCTTTAACCCACTGAGCCACCCAGGCACCCCTGGGCTTCAGGTTTTACTGGTACTTTGAGTATTGGTTCTTCTAAGAAAATTGATAAGTTAATAAGTGAGCAAAGAATGCCCATTTCCAAGCTGTGAAAATTAGTCAAAATTCCCCAACTTAAGAAAAAGTCTCCGACCATATACAAAATATATAATCTGGAAGACAGTAATTGACCTTGCCATGTTCTTCCATTTTGGGTGATTTATCAAGTAGCTATTTTTCCTCTAGGACAAATGACAGCCACAGTAAAAATCAACTCACAAAATAGAAAAAACAGTGCATTTCTGAGTTCTATAAAAATTATCATGCTTAATATTTTCCTTTCTATTCAGACTCCTATTAATATAATACATATCTCAATTTCTTTACTATTTTACACACACACATTTGCCCTCACAAAAATACCATATATTTAAAGCAAAGTAATGTCTATGTTATAATACCCAAAAACACTTAAGCTAAACTGATGGTGGGTCTTGCCATTCTGAAACCACAGTGAATTTACATCACGTGTGATAAGTAGAAACCCCGTGTTACTAAGAGAGACTTGCCATGAACTGTGTTAAAGAAAGACGCGTGGGCAGATTAACCATCTGATTGTGTGTGGCTTACCTGACATAAAAAAACAAGAACAAAAACAAAACAAACAAAAAATAATAAAGAAAGAGAGAGACAGAGAGAGAAAGAGAAAGGGATATGAAGAGAAAGGTAATGAAGGGATAATATTTGTTTCCAAGGTATTATATGCTCCAGTGGCAGAACCCGGGTTAATGTGAAATTTATTTTCATGCTCAAATGCTTCAAATGTGTGTGTGTGTGTGTCCTGAGATAAGGATGTCCACATCAGACTGCCTCTGCAACAGGGCCAGACTGGCCGTGCCTCCCCATAGAATAACTCTATGCCCATGGATCAGACTCATTTTGAGCTGCCTAACAGTCACCATTTTCTGTTCTGAATAATTCAGCTTGTCATCAAAGTCTCCTCACAATATGAAGTCTTGAGATAGTCATAACTCTTGGTGCAAAGGAAGACAACACATTGGTAACTCTTGGTGCAAAGGAAGACAATGTGTTGAATCTTTCCTGACACCAGCATTTTTTTTTTTTTCAATTTAGCCAAGAAACTGTTGCACTGGTGTGGGATGTGCAGGTCTCTCAATACCAACACCAACATCCTGTCCCTGGGCTCAGCTTAGTCACCACAACTGCTGCCGCCACTGCCATCTTCCTCTCTGCCCTCGTTTGTACAGTGGAAATTGAGTGTAGTATTGCTGACAAATTTGTAAGACAACACATTACTAATGTGTTTTACTTTTGACTTTTGCCACGGGAACGTAGAGAGTACAACTTTTGGAAAAAAAAAATAAAAGAAAGAAAAGAAAATAAGATCAAGCGTGCCTGGCTGGCTTAATTGGTTAAGGCTTTGACTCTTGGTTTTGGCTCAGGTCATAATCTCATGGGTTGTGGATCAAATCTGCAGTTGGACTCCATGCTCAGCGGGAATGTGCTTGTCCTCCTCCCTTTGCTCCTCCCCTCACCAGCTCATGCATGCGCATGCTCTCTCTTTCTCAAATAAATAAATAAATCTTTTTACAAAAATCCAAAAATTTCATTAATTTTTCTAAAGGTCACTATTGATCTTTTGATATTCCTTCCAATCATTGTCTTTAGAAATGCTTTTTACCATTCTTAATGATTCCCCTTTTCAGTTAACTGGTATAATTTGCTTAGATCCTCTTTTTTAAAAAAAATCTTTTTTCCAAAGATTTTATTTATTTGTTTGACAGACAGAGATCACAAGTAGGCAGAGAGAGCAGGGGAAGCAGGCTCCCTGCTGAGCAGAGAGCCCAATGCGGGTCTTGATCCCAGGACCGGGAGATGATGACCCCAGCCAAAGACAGAGGCTTTAACCCACTGAGCTACCCAGGTGCCCCTGGTTAGATTCTCTTTTGTGAAGAGTTTCCATATGATTCAACTCATTCACTAGTACTAATTTTGTGTCGTCTCTGAAGAGATTTGCAAGTTTACTTTGGAATTACTTTGCCTTTTTTTCCCCCCAATTTTACTGGTTGATGTTTAGAATATTCAGCCAACCATTGGACAATTTCTGACAAAGGACTCCGTGAGATAAGTTACTTAACTAGTGATAAACCACAACACGGGTATTTGAGCATAATTTCAATATTTACAAATATTCAGTTACCTGGTATATATTTTCAACTTCTGCTGCTACAGACAATTCTGAAATAAATATTACATATATGGAAAATCTCAGAACTTTAAGAAATCCAGCAGAATATAAAACCTACTTTTTAAAAAATGATTATAACCAAACAACAGAAATTCTACCAGCAGCTGTCAAAGCAAGATTTATTCGATGTGCTTTTGTCACTTTTCATCTATAACTAGAGGTATAATTAGTGTGAATGGATGATAGCTCCCATTACCATTCCAGGTTTTTTGAGATCTTTAGTTTTAAATTGTCATTATTTAGCAAGCCAAAATACTCATTTCAGAATGCAAAAGAGCTAGCAATGATTATGGGAGGATTTTCAAAAAAATGTGTACAATATGGACAGTTTTCTTTTGTTCACAATGTTGTCATTAGCTTATACAATATTTCATATTGTAACATTAATTAGTTAACTATGACATAGTGATTTCAAAAGATAACTAATTGATCAAACTCAGAAAAACTACCTGGCAACCAAAGGAAATTGTTTTATCTTAATATAAAGAGAATAGTACTCAGAAACAAATAATTTAAATATTAGCTATCTTTTAAAAGGTACTAGCGGGATATATAGGCTTAAGCACTAATGGTTCTATATTTCCCAAAACTACCTCCATACTAATGTAATTTTCAAAAAGTGAAGATCAATATGAGATTCTTCTTCCAAATGATTTCTTTGTACATTTTCTTGAAAAATGAAAGTTCATTTTAATGTTTTTTTAGGCTATAATTATGTCCAAAGTGGTGAGAACTCAAAGCTCATGTGTGACTCATACCCTGAGTGAAATGAAATCAAATATCATGAATTAATTATCAAGGCTACTTCCAGGTTAATATGTGGAAAAAATGCTTTGAGAGAGACACGTCTCTCTGTCCTTTGCCTCCTAAAATGCTGAAATCATTTAGCTGACAGGTATTAACTTGAAATTTATGGTTTTATTTTATCTTGCTTTGTTAAGTGTATTTTATTCATATCTGTGCTCCATTTACAACAATAATCAACAGGAGATGCAATTAGGTGTCGACTTTGATGGTGCAGACCCAAACACCAAGGCAATACTAATGGCCACTGGATCCCCTTATTATTTGGGCTTTTAAGAATTATTTTTAAATAGAACTGAGAGCTCTAGCGACTTTCCTGCAATTTCATTTCTCTCTTTAACTAGCCAGATCCTGTTTAAAATGCTGCAGCACAAACATAAAATTGCTTATGCAGGGAAAAAAAAAAAAAAGAAAAGCTACCCTGTGTCAACTTTGGTCACAGTAATAATAAATTTCTGATCTTGAAGCTTTTCTCTGTCCACACGAGGCCATTCCAGGTAATATTCTCTACAATCTATGTACGGACTTCAGTGATTCTTGCCCTGACACGGAAATTGTTGGGTTGTGACATCCCATTTCTCTCTTCTGGTTGCCGCACTCTCTTTAGGTTCATTCACTTTCTCTTGTTGTCATCCTCACTGCGGCCGATACCTGGACGGGGACGGCAGGCAGGGAGTTCTCCCCATTCCTCAGTCATGTTCCACGTTGGCTATAACTTTGGGTGCCTTCCCTTTTGAGAGTAACTGATGTGGACTAAGTTGGGAGGAAACCAAAGCCTTCAGTTTGCTTTTCTGGTCCCCTCTGCATCCCCCCTTCTCCCAAAGCAGATGGGAGTAGTCCCATCTGACTCCCAGCCATGCCTGTGAAAGATACAAATAGTTAATACCAGTGCTCTTTCCTGCCTCCGCAAAACGTGGTTTCAGAGCCCTTCCTCACACATCGCTCCAACTGATTGATGTTGGCACATGGAAGAAAACCAATTTGCCATCGCCTGTCCTGAGATAGCCTAGAGTCTTCTATTGGCTCTACCCAAAATATAAATAGGGGCTACCACAAAATGGTTGGTAGTGGGCTGCGTTGCTTATCAATCATTTATTTGGTACTAGGAATGCCTTTTTGTTTTTGCACAAGACTGATGTATAATTGTGGTTGCAGTCCCAGGATGGTCCAAAACATCTTATGAAATCATTTATCGAATTGCACTTTTCAAACAATCCTATGATGTCATTTGTGGTACAGTTTCTAGGGGATAATAAAAATTTTAAATTTTAGCGCAGGTCTCTAGAAATAGCTCTATGTATCTATTTCCCTCTTCCTTTCTTGGCAGTTTTGGTTTCTTTGAAATTTTATCTCATCATTCATGTGCTTGATGGTACTGGCTTTTTATACACATTTTCCCTTCTGGAATTGCAAAAGTAAACATTGTATGTTTATGGTTAAAAATATAGATGATTAGGCTTTAAAAATATATATATAGTGGAAGTGTGATAGGTTTAAATTTAATTTGGGGTAAAAATAGGCTAAGATGAAAGAAAAGCCCAAATAAATAGCTTTAGGTATTTGATTTAAAATATTTTATTAAAATTTTATTGTTAATAGAATCTAGGGAATTTTCAGTCAAATAACATTGTGCTTAAGGGTTGTTTTTACCACCCTCACTAGAATTTATGTGGGGCCAGTTGCATTGGGTTTAAAAATATACAGTGTAGGGAATGTAGCCAACGGCATAGTAATAGTGTTGTGTGGTGACAGATGGTAGCTACTCTTCCAGTGAGCATAGTATGACATACAGAGATGTCCAGTCACTATAATGTCCACCTGAGATTAATGTAACATTGTGCAGCGACTCTTCTTTAGTTTTTAAAAAGACCAAAAAAGGGGCACCTGGGTGGCTCAGTGGGTTAAAGCCTCTGCCTTCAGCTCAGGTCATGATCCCAGGGTCCTGGGATCGAGCCCCACATTGGGCTTTCTGCTCAGCAGGGAGCCTGCTTCCTTCTTTTCTCTCTCTCTCCTGCCTGACTCTCTGCCTACTTGTGATCTCTGTCTGTCAAATAAGAAAAAATAAAAATAAATAAATAAAAAGACCAAAAAAGATGGGAGCCTTGAACACCTAACTGTCAGTCTTGGTAATATTCTGTGGGTGGGAGTGTGAACCATCAGAGGTGGCACTCACCTGTAGGCAGAACTCACCCGTACAGCTCCATGAGCGGGTACCTTTTCCTGACCCACATCAGTCAGCCTCATGTAAATCTTCAAATCTTCCTCCTCCTAGCATTTAAGTCTCCAGTCTTTCAGCAACATGTTTGGGTGGGAGTTGGAGGAGGAGAGGTAGAATAGGTCTCCAAATAGAATGTCCCTGCTTTGGAAGGGCTAACACTGTATGACTGAAATGTCAGGAAGGTTTGTATCTTTTCTAGATCTTTTAGCTCTGCAGATTTTGCTAGCGACGTTGCCTCCTGTCTCTCAAAGGAGATGGCGGTTACCAAGCACTAACTCTTAGCTATAACTTACTCTTCACCTCGAAGCATCGAGAAAGATCTATCCATCTTGCTGCCTCAGAGGAAGTGCACAACCTCTTCAGGTTCTTGGTCTTCTTCCTTACAGTGCTCCATGTAAGTGCGCACATTTTCATCCCTCTTGTCTTCGCTCACTTCAGTTTCTCTCTTTCCACGGGCTTCTTCCTTTCTGCTACTCCTCATTAACAACAACAACAGATAACAAACAAAACAAAACAAAACAAAAAAAAACAAAAAAACAAAGTGAAAGCCAGCTCTGTGATAGGTGCAGCTGTTAGTGCCATCCTAGCTCTCCTTTCCTTTCTTGGCTCAGTGTATGAGGCACCTGATCCAAAGCTCTTTCTTCTGAATTCCTTTATCATGCCCTAAAAAGGAGCCTTATATTTTGACACATGAATGATGCTTTTTTCTTGTTTCTATATATCCTCTAAATAAATTTACTCTTTTATTCCTCAGCAATTATCCTCTTCTTGTAGAATTCAACATTATTGAATACTTTTTTTTGAATACACTCATGTTTTTGGTGTTTTTACTATTTCTTTATTTTGATTCTCCTTAAATTATTGTCTCCCCTCTGATATTGAACCTAAATGTGAACATTCCTCCAGACTCCACCTTTGACACTGACTTGTCTTGTTATATTGTTATCATTGCCTTACCACTGTTGCTATGACATCCAAATATATATCTTGAGATGTGATCTCTGGTCTTTGCTCCAGGTCCAGGTTTCCAGTTGTCTTTCTCAATTACTCCATTTTTATTCCTGCCATCAGTTGTCTCATCTGAATATTCCTGTGCCTCAGTAGATTCTGGGCACAGTGAGGTCACAGCAGTATCAGTAGATTCTCGGCACAGTGAGGTCACACCAATAAGCGGTAACTGAATGGCTCTTACCCCATGTGCATAACCCAGACCAGCCGTGCATCCCAAAGTCTCCCAGTTGTTTTTGGGTTTACCTGGATATCCTTTTTTTTTTTTTTTTCTGGTTCCATGGCAGATTCTCAGTGTCCACAAAACACCTTAAAGGGAGCTTCCCTGATAGAAATGCCCTTAGTAAGAATCGCTTTCGTGCCAGGTGTCACCCTGAGCACCCATGTCTTCCATGCTCTCTTCTCTTAACCTTATTTGAGTTTTCTTCATCGCTTTTATGGCTACCAGTCATTATATTTTTTTCTTCGTTTTTTTTTTTTTTTTAATTGTCTAACTTTTGTTAGAAAAGAGTGTCTGGTTCACTCTTCTGTTCCCAATGCTATCAACAGTTCTTGGCACTGGAAAGGCTTCATAAATACTTGTTGAATGAAATCACTCAGCATCAGGGAAATACAAATCAAAACCACAATGAGATATCACCTCACACCAGTCAGAATGGCTAAAATCAACAAGTCAGGAAATGACAGATGCTGGCAAGGATGCGGAGAAAGGGGAACCCTCCTACACTGTTGGTGGGAATGCAAGCTGGTGCAACCACTCTGGAAAACAGCATGGAGGTTCCTCAAAATGTTGAAAATAGAACTGCCCTATGACCCAGCAATTGCACTACTGGGTATTTACCCTAAAGATACAAACGTAGTTATCCAAGGGGGCACATGCACCCAAATGTTTATAGCAGCCATGTCCACAATAGCCAAACTATGGAAAGAACCTAGATGTCCATCAACAGATGAATGGATAAAGAAGATGTGGTATATATACACAATGGAATACTATGCAGCCATCAAAAGAAATGAAATCTTGCCATTTGCGACAACATGGATGGAACTAGAGCGTATCATGCTAGTGAAATAAGTCAATCAGAGAAAGACAACTATCATATGATCTCCCTGATATGAGGAAGAGGTGATGAAACATGGGAGCTTAAGTGGGTAGGAGAAGAATAAATGAAACAAGATGGGATTGGGAGGGAGACAAACCATAAGTGACTCTTAATCTCACAAAACAAACTGAGGGTTGCTGGGGGGAGGGGGTTTGGGAGAAGGGGGGTGGGGTTATGGACATTGGGGAGAGTATGTGCTTTGGTGAGTGCTGTGAAGTGTGTAAACCTGGCGATTCACAGACTTGTACCCCTGGGGATAAAAATATATGTTTATAAAAAATAAAAAATTAATAAAAAAATGGATGAATTAATAAAGAGCTAGGGTACCAACCTAGAATGCCAATGTGGCACCATTTTTCCTGCTTGTTTAATTGGTTTGGATACACTTTGAACTGGACTCAGAATTGGGAATCATGTATATTTCAAACCTCAGTACCACGTTTACTCTCTGGACATCAAACCAATGCTTCTGTGCCCCAGACCCTCATGGGTTCCATGTGCCAGCCAAGGGCCAATCTTTCAAGAAGACTGTCCCAAATGTGAGAGACTGATGTCTACCATGTAAGCATAAGAAATGAAAGCCAGTGAAGAAAACTTCAGGACATTTTTTTAAGTATAATTAACATACATTATGTTAGTTGCAGGTGTCCAGTGAAATGATCCAACAGTTCTCTACATTACTCAGTGCTCAAAATAGGTATAGTCTCGATCCCCTTTATCTATTTTATCCATTCCCCCCTCCCACCTCCCCTCGGGTAACCACCAGTCTATTTTCTTTATTTAAGAATGTGGGGTTTTTCTTTCTTTCTTATTTGTTTTCTTTCTTAAATTCCACATATGAGTGAAATCATATGGTATTTGTCTTGCTCTTAGACCAGCTTTTTTGCTTAGCATTATACTCTCTAGGTCCATCCATGTTATTGCACATGGCAAAATTTCATTCTTTTTATGGCTGAGTAATATTCCCTTACACATATGCAATATGTATATATAATATACACACCACATCTTCTTTATCCATCCATCTATCCATGGACACTTGTGTTACTTCCATATCTTGATTACTGAAAATAATGCTGCAAAAAACAAAGGTTTGCATATATCTTTTTGCATTAGTGTTTTCATTTCTTGGGTTAAATAGCCAGTAGTGAAATTAATGAGCCATATTGTACTTATCTAATTTTTAGAGGAAACTCTTTGCTGTTTTCCATGGTGACTGCACCAGTGTGCATTCCCACCAGCAATGTATGGTGCTTCCTTTTTCTCCACATCCTCAGCAACACTTGCTACTTCTTGTGCTTTTGATTTTTATCATTCTGGTCGGTGTGAAACGATGCCTTGTTGCAATTTTGATTTGAATTTCCCTAAGGATTAATGATGCTGAGCATCTTACATCTGCTGGCCATCTCGATGTCTTTGAAAAAATGTCTACTCAGGTCCTCTGCCCATTTTAATTGGCTCATTTGGGGTTCTTCTGGTGTTGAGTTATGTAAATTCTTTGTGTGTTTTGAATATTAATCCCTTATTGGATATATGAAATATCTTCTCCCATACAGGTTAAAACTTCAATAAAAACATTTAATTGCAAATGTTATACTGAACATATGTCTGAATCAAAATGGCTAAAATGCCTATATTCACACGTGGATGTATGATATCTACTCTTTTAATAGGTTTTCCCCCTTCGGTATTATAGAAAATTTCTGTTTAGGCCTGGCAGTCACTGGCCACATCAACCACATATCACATTGTGGACTAATGCTGTTCTTTCCAATGATCACTCCTTCCTCCATTGGTTACTTGCTGCCATCTCAAGGCAAAGTCCTCACTCTGCTCATCCTCTCTCCCATGGAAATGGAGATAAGGTTGTAAACTATTATTAGAATATCAAAGAACTGGGGAAGGAAAGGGAAGTCTGGTGCAAACAAGCTATGACAACTCTTGAAGGGTACTACATGCCGATGCCACCAGCTGTGATTCAGTGTCAGGGGGCTTCCCAGGATGATGTTGGGCACAGGTGCTAGCCTGATGCGGCTTAACAAAATCAAGTTTACCCCTCAGGACTATTTTAAGCACCTCTATTCAAAACTGCCCCTAGGATGCTGAGAACGACTTCTTTGGGACTTCCACTGAAAGGTTTACATCTTTGTCTTTCATTTTTGTCACGGAATAGTTTGCAGTCAGAATATCCACTCTCCTTAGTTCAAATCCCACTCACAACCTACAGGGATGTGGTCTGGTCTTACGCTATCCATATAGTAATTTGATATCAGAACATCTACTGTAGGCAGAATTATTCAGCCTGAAGTATGATCACGTTTGAGCTGGCACCAGGCAGAACAATGTATTCTTGAGTAGAAGATCAAGCTAGCAGACCTTTCCTATTGTCTTTTGTGTCTTTGCTCCTGATCCCCTATAAGTAACATCTTGACAAAAATCTATACATACGACCGTTTGAAAACAAACAGTAACGTACAGATAACTGGGAGGAAAGAAGCCATATAAGGAACGTTTTAAAGATATATGGTCCAGATAGTTGCAGATCTGCTCGCCCTCTAGACAAACTTTTTTGTTATTGTTTTATCTTTTTCTCCCAAATGAAGGATAACTCAAGTCTTCTCTTCTTGCAAAGATGAAAGAGCAGTGCCTAGAGTTCTGGAATCGGCATGACTTCCTTTTTTTTAACCTGCGACATTGCCTTTCCCCACTGAAAAGAGAAAATACATGTTTCTCTACCATACATGGTTATGGCTTAAGCAAGATCAAAATTAATTACCATTTTCACATTTTAGCTATATTTATGTTCTGTGTTCTTGATTTGCAAAGTATGAGTGGGAAATATGACCCTGAAGATGATCTAGGGAACACCAGAGGGATATTATTTCAAGTTTTGATTAATATAAGAATATTATGCCACCTAGGTAATTTTTGTATACACTCAGACACAGACACACGTGTGCATGCACACATGTACACACACACACACACACTTCCTAGAGACTTCCAGTGATTTTTAGCAAAGTCTTATTATGAAATTTGGATTTTTAACTTAGTTTCAGAGTCTTGATAATTTAGAAGTTACTACTAAAGAGAAGCAAGCATTTGCAAAGTAATACCAATGATATTGTGCAGAGTAATACTAATCTAGAGTTAAGAAATTTGTGTCAGAGAACATAATTTTGAGTGCGCTTTGTAAGGGAAGAGGACACCTTGCTGATTCTTCCATTGCATTGATTTAATGTCAGGATGTAAAACAAGGAATATTTCAGATCTAAAAATCTAATATTCACTTCTTACTTCCATCTTTGGCCTCACAGATGCTTTGCCAATACACTGAATAAATGCTTGTGAAAACTTTTGAAAGAACTTCTGGCAAATACAGGGAGAAGAAATGTAAAGCATGTAAGATGGTGGCTTTGCTGGGAGTGGAGGTGGGGTCATAGTTAACTCATTTTGGAGCTTGTGCTGACAGTACTGGGTTGCTTGCTGGTCTGTAAGTCTTTCATTTAAAAAAAAAAAAACACAAAACAAAAACCAACTTGTCAGTATTTCATTGCCAGGTTGAAATTTTAATGCATTGGGGTTTTTTTAAATAATGGATTTTTAATTAGGACCTTAAAGAAAATTTGTCCCTCAGAGTTCATGGAAGCATTTAATTAATTTTTGTGGGGAGTTTCTGACATAGTGAAAATGGATGAAAATGATTATTGCCATATCACTGTTTTGCAGACTGGCTCGTAATTATGTTATCAGATTGAAAATAAATATTAAAAAAAACCCTAACTGCTTATTTTTCTATCTCTTGCTTATGAGTCACAACTGTGTGACATAGGACAGGTAAGTTGCCTAATGGAACTTATTAAACAAAAAATTAAAGGAAAATGATTTTAGAAGACCAGACTACCTACTCCTCAGATGGAAAATCTAGCCAGTGGTTTGAGGTTTCATTAGAAAGGCCAGAAAAGTAGGCCAGGCAAGGAAGCTGGAATTCTGTGACTTGGGTTCATGGCGAGTAAGCTGTCATTAAAGTTTCCTGGAAACTGAAATACCATATGGTTTCCAAAGTTAAATGGGAGAATATATATATATATATATATGCCTCAAAATGGACTCTCAGAAAGGAAATTTTGCAGTTTGACTCCAACAGAAGTATAAAACTTGCAGGGAAAAAACACAGTGCTCTAACCACAGCCCCAATTATGCTAAGTTTCATTTCCCCTGGCAATCATGGGAAATAATGAATGGGAATATTTATAAGATGGAAATTGGTATTGAATATTTTTTTTAAAGTGAAGGAACAATAATTTACCAAGTTCATAATCACAAGGTAACCTGCTTTAGTCACAATGACATATTCGAAAATATGATTATTTTCTTTCTTTCCATCCTAACTTACTAGTTCCTGATTAGAAAAATATTTTGTTTTCATTTGTGGTGAATTAAGAAAACACATAGAGGAACAAAGAAGAACATTCTAATCATTCACAGTCCTTTCTCCAAAGCAGTAAACATTTTGATCTATGTTCTTACAGTTTTTTTGTTCAACACATTTACCTGAGGGAGTGATGATTTACATTTACATTCAATTTTTGGGCAAATGGTTGGGTGCTAAAAGAAGAAGAATTGCCCCTATTTTAAATGTAACTTGTCTGTCTTCCCCCAAGTCACCGTTTCTATAAAAAAAATTTTAAAGGCTGGCTTACTTTCCTTTTCTCCAGCACTCTTCTTGATGATTAAATATTCATATGTTTTAACCATTCAAACCTCCTTGCTACCACTGATGTAGTCCTGCACTCTCCATCAGCCCCTTGTCCAATGGTGACCATCCAGATCTCACCAGTTTCCAGCACCACACCTCTGACCACCACCTCCTCTCTTTTCCACTTGGGGCCTCTACTTTCGACATCTGTGTAATGCATTAACCCTATCAGCAGTGAGCTTACTAATTTTTCATTTTCTCTTTTATCCCCAGGTGCTCCCTGTCCCCCTCCATTTTATGTCCTTAAATTTCATGGTCCTCCGTTTGAGTAACCTCTTGGCATAATAAAACCACCGTTTTAATTAAATCAGAATCTTTCACAACACATAGTATAGGAGAAAACCACTTTTCTGGACTGATCTAACTTTCATTTCATGGCCACTCATCTCATCCTAGCCTTTAACGTAACCAATGTTATGCCCCCCAAAATGGGCCCGTGATTAAAGGAGCAAGACTGATATAAAGCAAAGGTCAAACAAAGCTTTATTTTGTGCCAAGCATCAAGAATCAAACTGACCGGCCAGGGCCACACCTCTTACAGAGAGGGGAGACCTTTCTAGGTTTCCCAGACTAGCTTTCAAGGGCAAAGGCCATGCGTTTGGGCCTGGCCATGCACAGGTGGCCAATGAGATTGTAACACACAGAGAAAGCTGCACAGTCATGCTAGGCGACCAATTGAATTACAATTTACCCTATAATAGACATCTGAACCAGCCTATCACCTTGGTCAGAATTGGCTCCCAAAGTTGCCCAAAGGGCGGGGCGCATACTCCTTGGTAACTAGGGAGACAGTTTGCATCCCTCCCACTGATGGGATGTCTCCACATGGCCTGACCCACCCTTGTATTCAAGCTTTGTTACCTGGAGCTGGTTTCTGGGACTTGTTTTTAAGTAAGTCCCCTGGGGAAATGGGAGCAGGGATAGTTTAAGTGTTAAACAAAGTTATTATTTTAACCTTGATGGAAGCCTCCAGCTAAATAGGTCCTTACAATCAACACAGCCTTACAGTTTCCCTCAGCTTGATTAAACTTTTGACAGGTTTCTTTGTCACTATAGGTCTCTGACCATCCTTTTCTTTAAAAAAAAAAAAAAAATTTGCTTTAGAAAAACTTCAACCGTGGATTCTTTCTCTGCATCTATGAGATGTACATCTCCAGCCTCCTGCCAGTTATGCAACCCAGAAATATCTTTCTTAGGGACCTGGGAACCCTCCCTTTGAAAGGTCATCTTCAGGAAAGGTAGGGTCCTGTCTTCTATTGTCTGTAGGAGGATAGAAGCCTAACTTGGAGAAACACCAATTAATAAACACAGAGGTCCTCATCACATTGACCAGCCCCTCCGCCCTCCTCCCTGCAAAAAATCCCTTCTCCATTCTCACACTTTGCCTCCTATTTCACAGGGTAAATGGGAGAAATCAGAAGTAAACCTCCACCAGCCCCGCATCCCTTCTGCACCTGTTTATGTTTACGTAGCCTTTTCTCCTGAGCCATGAGTGGGCTCTTGTGCAAACTCCCCACACTGTCACGTTCTCTCTCTCCAGCTCAAGGTCACTGTTCTGCACACTCCCCTCCTGCATCACCATTTTCCCCATCTCTGCAACCACTTTCTCATCACCCCACAAAAATACTCCCTATGGTCTTATCACAAAAACCAATAAAACTAAGACATACATAAATCATTGTTTTATCACTTTCTTCATTCTTCTCTCTTTTTTATAGTGGGGGAAAAATAATTCTCTGTAAATTAAAAAAAAAAAAAGGTGTTTTACAATTTCTAGTCTCCCTTTCTCTCTCAGTCTCGCCTGTACAATTACTCTCATTTGAACTCAAACTTTATATTATTAAATCCAGGGGACTTGGGCTTCATCTTACCTAACTATATGTAGCATTGTGATCACGACTTTCTCCTTGAGATCGTTTCTTTACTTGTCTTAGAGGATTCCTTACTCTGTTTCTCTTCTTATGTCTCTGGACATTGTTTTACTACCTTCTTTATTTATTCTCTCTTACCTCTCTGGCCTCCTAATGCTGGATCATGCCAGCACAGAGTGCCCCCCCTGCCCCGCTTTTTTTTTTTTTTTCCTTTATTTTTCTTTACACATTCACTTCTGTGGGAATATCATAAAACCTTTAGGCTTTTTCCTTTATTTTTCTTTACACATTCACTTCTGTGGGAATATCATAAAACCTTTAGGCTTTTAATATCCATCCACAGGCTAATCGATCCATTGTGTACTCCACAGTCTACCTCCCTGCTCAGCTGTAGGCATAACCCAACAGGCTTCCCAAATATCTCCTGCTGGGTGTCTCCTGGGCATCTCAGGCTGGACACTTGAAACATTGAGGTCATAGTCTCTCTTCCTCT
Organism: Mustela erminea; assembly: GCF_009829155.1. Taxonomy (NCBI): domain Eukaryota; kingdom Metazoa; phylum Chordata; class Mammalia; order Carnivora; family Mustelidae; genus Mustela; species Mustela erminea. Next base: position 24,859,063 of record NC_045616.1, on the reverse strand, counting down.
AGCACCACCCATGAAACCCTATTCTTCCATCCTAGGCAACTACCTCTTCCATGTGCCTTGGCCAAAACTTTCAGAGGCATCCTTTTCTCTTATTTTGTCATAACCCATGTTCTGTCAGCAAAATCTGTAACTCTGCCTTAAAATATGTTCCAAACCTAACTTCGTCTCCCAACTTTTAAGGCTAATGCATTGCCTGAAGCTACTACTGCTTCTCCTCCTATCTATTTTCTAGTAACAGGCTTCAGAAGTTTTTGTCCTTTTCTCTTTTGCCTTCCTTTGGCCTATTTCTCAGAGAGCCACCGGAGTCATATTGTTTAAAAAGTAAGATTATATGACATAAGATCATGACAGTTAAATATAGCGATGTCTTCCTAGATCATGAGACTAATATTCTTACAAACCAACCACAAAGAAGCATCACATCATACAATTGATCTTTGACCCTACATTCTCAGTTGCTCGTACTTTACTGTAAACCTACACCAGGACCCTTATGATTCCTAAATCATTTCAATCAGATTTGTAGCCCATGGTTTTGGTATTTTTCCTTCCCCCTGCCTGAAACACTCTTTATCTGAACATTCACTTGAATATCTCTTTCCTTCCTTTAGGTCGTTATTCAGCTGTCACCATCGGAGGGAAACCAGACCCTAGCCACTCCATTGCAAACTACACATATATGAATTTTGTATTCCTTCCATTGGTTTGTTTTTTCTTCAGAGCACTCATCACCTTCTAACAGATTTTTTTTTAAAACCTTATTTATTGTGTTGTTACCTAGTAAAGAGTGAGCTTTCTGAGGACGGGGATTTGTTTTGTTCTGTTTTCACTTGTAATGCCCGGAGCTAGAACAGTGAGTATTTCAATAGATAATCTTTCCATATTTGTTGACCGAGTGATAAAAAGACCACCACCAAGGTTAAAGCAGAATATAATCTGACATCGTTCTTAATAAAGTTTTAATTCTCTTAGAGGAGTTTCTGATACAGTATAATAAGAAAGGAAATAAATGGGAAACTTAAAACACTCTATAGAGACTGAGTGAAAACTGAGCCATTCTTGGAATTCAAGAATGAAGATACTTGACCCAGATCTGGGCCAAAATAATAGCACTAAAAATTTATCACGTGTGTCAAGTGATGCAAAATTACGTATTGTAAAATATCCCCTTGTACCCATCCCCAGGAAAATGTAGCCAAGGAAATGACTTTTCATGCGGGTGGGTAAGAATTCTAGTCTCAAATTAAAAAATGACAATTTTAATATTCTCTCTATTTCATTGCTTGCGATGTGTGGCACACATCTGAGTGACTTACAGAATGCTTTGCACAGAACAACTGATCATCCTATAGAAGTTAGCCTGCAGTCAAGATCTTAGTGACTGCACAGACACTTTAAGGAAACAGTATGGGGAAAGTTGTACTCTGTACACAGTTTAAGTTGATACAAAAGGTCTGCCTGATTAATTAATTGGCATGAAACAGAACTTTAGAACAACAGCAATACAGAAGATAAAGACCAGTTAGACAATAAATACATGTTGAACATGCAAAAGGAGATTTCTAAAAGTCTTTATCAAATAAAAAGTCAATTTTTAGACCAGAAGTTCAAAGAAAATTTCAGCCTGAAGAAAAAGTTTCCATAGTATAATTACATACTGAAAATGTATTTTGATGATTAACATACTGTGAGACACTTAAAGGATCTGCAGTGCCTACAGGGAACTCTCTGTTTTGTTTTTGTTTTTGTTTTTGTTTTTGTTTTTTATAACTGAAGTAAGATATAGACAAGTTGGAAGGAGGAGCACATAATCAAAGCCAAGGAGTAAAGGGTAAGTATTAGATAAATGTAGTAATTGTCTGAAAGAAGAAAGCCAAAATTAAGCTAAGTTTTCAGAAAATTATATAAGGAAAATTTAAAAGGTTTTAAAGACCTGCTTGGAAACAAACAAACAATATATATTTGATCTCATGCTTACAGAAAAAATTGGACGTGTGGCAATGACACAGAGAAAGAAAAGTAAGTCAAGTGTGCATATTTAAGGATAGTGGTTTTAAACAGAAAAATGAAAAAAGACCATAGTAAAACTGATCTGAAGTCTAAGATAAAGGAAAGATGGTATAATCTGAGTTTTGGGGAAGAGGTATCATTACTGAAATAAGTTTGGGAGAAACTTTTGCCTAAGTTCAAACTTCTTACTCTGGGAAGATATAGAAGAAAACACTCTTATAAAATGAGTAACACCATTTAAACTTCTCTTCCTTTGATCTATTTCCCAAGCCTTCCAGTCTTAAGTGAATAATGTATAAGTCTAAGAATCATCCTGTCATCCTATACCTTCTAGGAAAGTCTATTTTCCAGCATGGTCTTTAACTTCCCAAATCATTCCAGCAGTAGTTATCAAGCTATATTTATTTACTTCCTTTTCACCTTTAGTGAGAGCTCCCTTCTATGAGCCTGAAGACGCAGAACCCTGGGGAAGCAGCCCTCCACAGTGGCACCTTGTAGCAGACACATGTTATGGCGGTGAGGGCAGTGGCTATGAATACATACCAGGACCCTCCCTGGATGGACAGTCATCTCCCCCAGACTCTGTAAATGAGAAGATTTATTTATTTTCCTGAGAAAGATTTAGGAAACTGGGACTAAAGCATGTGAAGTATGCTTTCTGCCTCTGTGGAAGATGAACTCTGGAATTGGTATTAATTAGAGTTTCCAGACAACCGAGATGGGATTAGTATGTTCCCCAGACTGAAAAGCCATCAATAGCCCTGAAATTTGTAGTGGTCAAATATTTGCCATATCTTTTGTTATGCCCAAACTCCAAGACCCCCCAAAGACGACCACCAGAGTCCAGAGTCAAAGCCAAACAGCAAGGGTCGTTTATTACGAGTTCAAACCCGGACCTCCGTGCACTTGTTGCCGGTGACGCTAAGAGGTCCCGAGCTCGGGATCACAACACCTTTTATACACTATTTTTGGGGAGGCAGGGACTTAGCATACATCATAGTATCTTGTAACAAATCGCCACATACCATGGGAAAATCAAAAAGCAACTCTATAGTATGACTGGCACGCTACAGAGCAGGAAAAGGCTGGGAACAGATTATTGGTTAGGTCAAAGGGCTGTCTTTCTTCAAACTGCTTGGTTGGCACCGCTAGGGTATGTGTCACCTCAGGATTGGCTGGGGTCTCCCTGTCAAGCCGTGGGGTGCCAGATGGTTATTATCTCTTGCCCCCAGAGCTGGGTGGGGGGGTCCAGGAGCAGTCATTCTGTCACGTCCAATTCTGGGTGGGAGTTTCTCTGGCGCCAGATGGCTGTTATCTCTCAGCCCAGAGCCAGGTGGGGGGTCCGGGAGCGGCCACTCTGCCAGGTTCAATTCTGGGCAGGGGATGTGTGGTTACAGAGTGTCCATAGAAAGTCTGCTGGTATTTTTCCATCTCCTCATGGGTTAGCAAGTGAAGGTACAGAAGCAGAAATAGCGGTTAGGTGTATAATGGTCATAATTTTATTCCCTAAGCATCTCACTTTCTTCCTCTTCCAGAGTTTTGGAATATTCAACTACAGGATGAAATTAATTGCCATTTGTTCTCCAGACTTCCTAAGTTTTATATCCAGACAGGAAAAAAAAAATTAAAGCATAGTCTAGTTTTATTTAGATTACATGCCCTCTTTCAACAGGATTTCAGATTTTGTAATGCAGTGCTTGAAATTTGTCTGTTGGGTGACTGAAGGGCAGAGAACTTCCCGGTGAATCCTGTGAGAGACTCAAGTCACTTAGCTTCATAGTAAAAATTCATTTTGTAAAGTTTTAGATCACTCTGCTAAAGCTGTAGACTTAGGGGATTTCTTACCCATTGTTTAAGGTTGTCTTTATTATTTTCTTGTTCTGAAGAAAATTATTCTGAATGAAAAGTAGATCTTATTACCCAGATACATGTAGTTACTGTTACAAAAAATACACTGTCTTGGTGTGCTTTAGCTCACTGCTTAAAAAAAATTCTAGGACCGTCATTGCTGTCCCGAGATGGCACACAAATGCAAACTCAGTTGTTTTTTTTCTAATTTACTGAATGCTACTAGTTATCGTCGCTTGGTTAAAGCCCTTTTATGAAATTAGGTTTCTTATGCTGCTTATGTGTGTTCTTCTAAAGTACACACTTCTGATGCTAATAAAAGCTATAAACCTGTTAGGAAGAATGTTGGCTAGTGAATTGGAGAATTCAAAGGTGTAAGTCCAGATTTAGTTAGCAGCCACCCTGGAAGTGATTAATTGTCATTATGGACGTGTCTCATCATCTAAACAAAGGATTAGGCCAAAAGAAAAGTGTGAGAAACTTCCTCTGCTGATGTTTTCTCTTCATTTAGAAAGTGATAGAACATGGGCAGTTTTTTAGATACTATTTAATTTGATGGCTTAAAAACGGATTAATAATTATGTTTGCAATCATCAACAGAACCCAAACAAAAAATTCTAATTGATTAAGTTCATTATGAAAAAGTAATGGATACAGTAATTAGCCAATAAAATAGCCATTGCACCTTTTGGGGGAGGTCTTAGAAAAAAATGAACTAAGAAGAGATCAGGTCTTGCTCCCTGTGGAATAGATTGGGAGGAAAGGGATCAGTGAGAAGCGAGTTCTTTTGTAAGGTACAGAGTGGAGATGCAGAAGACCAAGTCCTGATTACAAATCAAAGCTGCACCATTAGCTTTCTGATTTCTTTTTCAGGGTGAGAGCATCAGTTCTAACTGTACTCTTATGGCTTTCCCCAAATGGGAAAGTGCAGACTTTCTAAGCTCAGCAGATAATCCAGCAAGTCATAACATGGCATCTGTTCCCATCTGTATGCACAGTATTTTATTTTCATTCTTCCTTAGAATATGGTTTAGTTCGTAATGGTCTTCTGATGCAAATAATAAAGTTCATCCTGATAGCCAATATGAATCACTAATTTCCATGACCGGATTTGCTTGGAATCATGGCACTACAGGATTTTTCTTACATTTCAGTAGAGATGTATCAAAAGCAACTACTTCTTGTGGACCCAAGTGGACCGTGGCAATGAATCTTCCATAACTGAACCATTGCCATGTTTATTAACTTAGGAAAAGCTAAAACTAATTACAAAAGTGATAAAGTTTATTAATAAAGCTATTTAAGTTAATTGTAGAATAATTTGAAGTTATTTATCTTAGGAAACAGAAATACCTGGCAAGAGGGTGAAGGGATGTTGAAGGGCTAACCTTAGGAAACTTGGCTTGCAAGGTTGGCCATTGGTTTTTGTCTGGGCATTTGAATTTTGGGAGTATTCCCACTGTTCCATAACTGATGAAGGTGGGTCCTTGTGTCTAGACTGTGCAAAGAGTGTGGCCTAATTTGAAGATTTGTTTATCTTCAAGGAGTCAAGCATTTTGGTATGTGCTAAGTGGAATGAGTCTACGTGACCGACCCCTAACAAAAATCTGGAAGCTGAGTATCTAATGACAGCATTTCACACATGTTATCACAACTGGTGCTAGAGGAATTGAACATATCCTGTGTATCTCCACTGGGAGAGGACTCCTGGAAGCTTGAGCTTGAAGTTCCTTCCCCGGTTTACTCCATATGCCTTTCCTCTTTGATGGTTTGGCTTTGTATCCTTTTATTATAATTAACTATAACTGTAATTAACTATAGTTGTGTGTGTATATGCCGAGGCCTGTGAGTCCTTCTAAAGAATCACTGACCCTGGGGTAGTCTTGGGACCCTTATCACAAAGGGTTAATCGATCTGTCAGTACTCTGTCTTAGTTAAGCTCTTCAGGGTTATAAAGGGAAATCTTTTCCAGGAATCCTTTGAGAGAATATTTGTTCCAAAGCTACATAATGACCATGAAGGACCAAGAATATAAAAGCTATAGCCCCTTTTTGATTACTAATCACTTGGAACTGATAATTCCCAGAACTAAACTATACAAGAGATATTTAGGCAAATAAAATGATGGAATGTTTTGGTGCTTATTTTTATGTCATAAGCCCAAGGGATTGTGTCAGTTTATCACCATTAAATATACAGCTCCCCTATCGGGTGGAATTTTAGGCCAAGCCACATCAGAAACAGGTAGCCTTCTTCACATCCAGCCTAGGCTTCTTTACCCTTGATTTAGGCACCAGCTTCTGATCTAATCATTTGTGGCCAAGGTATCAGAGATAGTATGGCTTATATGTCATTAAGAGAATCAGAGAAGGTGATTCTTCTGGGTTCATGTTTTACTGATGGAGGCTTCAAATAAGGCAGATACAAAGACCTTAATGGATTCTTTACCCAAACAGACAGGAAGAGATGTAATGAGTGCATAGTTATTCTCTCTTTCTTGGAAGGGGAGAGGCCAATGAGAAGATGTTCTGAAGCCAGGACTGGAAAAATGACATTGATTAAAAGTGAATTAAAGAAGGACACCTATTAGAGATTAAACAAGAATTTCTATATTCTCATAAGGGCAGTGAGACAGAGAAATATTGGAGACTCTAAGTTCTGTGAGAGAAGGAACGTGGCATCTACTCTACCCTCCTGTAAAAAAAAAAAAAAATCAGTCTATTTTTGTCCATCCTTTCAAACTCTGTATAAATTGAATCATATTTTACTTAGTCCTGCATATTTTCACAATTCACCTACAGTAATGACAACCTTTCATAGTTCCTTAAAAGAACATCTTTACATATAAGATGCTGTGCAATAAAGACTCACAACCAGAATAAAAATTCCAATTCCTGAAGACACAGCATTTAAATTACATTAACAAGGGATGAGTTTAGAAAGTAACAGGTTCTCCAGCCATGCTGAAAATAGAAGTAGCAAAAGAAGGATGAAATTTGACTGTAAAAATAAAGTGTTGCCTGTAAAAATAAATTCCATTCTTTAGAAGTATCAAAGCTTTCCTGAGAGGATCCGATGAAGATATACATTTCCTTTTTGCTTAGAGCTAACCAGAGTTGATGAGATAATTACAATAATACAATTTCTGGGGAAAGACCTTTTAATCGATAGAGATTACTGGCATAAATGAAAATCATGGAGGTTATAAGGGCTTAAGCTATAAGGACATTTTGTGTTGAAAAACCACAATACACATTAACAAATGTTAATGGTCCTTCTGCTTGGTAATCTGTTAAACAGTCCCACTGATGACTACAGGGTATTCAGAAAGACTAATTCCATTTAGGTCAAGGGCAGAAGGCTGCTCAAAGTGGCCCTGAACAATGAAAGAAATCAACATCAGAAAACAAAGTGCAAAGTTAAGTAGTGAAAAATAGACCCTATCATTTCAGGGACTACAGTGATTATCTTTTTTTTTTTTTTTCAATTAACATATAATGTATTATTTGTTTCAGGGGTACAGGTCTGTGAATCATCAGTCTTAACACATTTCACAGCACTCACCATAGCACTTACCCTTCCCAATGTCCATCACCCAGCCACCTTATCCCTCTCATCCCTCCTCCCCACCAGAAACCCTCAGTTTGTTTCCTGAGATTAAGAGTATCTTATGGTTTGTCTGCCTCCCTGGTCCCATCTTGTTTCATTTTCCCCTCTCTTCCACCTATTACCACCGCCCCCCCCACCCTGCCTCTCAAACTCCTCATATCGGAGATCATATGATAATTGTCTTATTTCGCTTAGCATAATACCCTCTAGTTCCATCCACATCGTCGTGAAAGACCCCTGCCCTGGAGAGTCCCCTCCCTTAAGAGATAAATAGGATGGCTTTAGATGTCCTGACAGCAGCCCAGGGTGGCACATGTGCAATTATCAAGACAGAATGTTGTGTGTACATCCCAGACTATCACAAAAATATCACAGGACTAATAAAGGATATGAATGCCCAGATTAAGGCTCTACAAGGTCTCTCTCTCTCTCTCTTTTAGTGATTGGTTAAGTTCCTGGCTTGGAGGAGGGCTATGGCCAAATCTCCTTTTCGGGCTTCTTATTCTTATCGCCTTATTAACCTTAAAATGTTGCTTTGTTCCATGTTTCTCTACTTGGTGCCAAGACTCCATTGTTACAATGATTACACCACGACAGACGATCCTTATCGCACACGAGGACGCCTCTTCACTGTCAGCGCCAGATTAAGCTGCCTCCACCTTTCGTAACTCCCCTATATGTTCCTATCCTGATCAATATTGACCCAAGCAGGTAGGGACAGCTCTACGCCCCTATTCAGCACGAAGAAGTTACAGAAGATGAGACCTTCCACATTCAACCACCTTAAAGATTTAAGGGTCAAAATTGTTCAGGGGGGAATGATGAGGGAGCAGGAGGCTGGCTGAAGACAAAGCAAAAGCTGGCGCCTTGCACCCCCCCCTTCATCTGCTCCCCTCCATATGTGTGGCATTCCTCAGGCACCCCTGACTGCCCTAAAAGAAGGGCAAATGGTTATCTTGCAGAGATCACAGTCCTGCAAGGTAGGAGTCTCCTTTGGTTTGCAAATGTCCTTGAGATTTAGAACAAAGAAGTTACCTTATCAATAGCCCTAATGTCACCCTCCCCTCCATGAGAAATGGAAGGAGGCAGAGGTAGAAGGAAAAGTAAATAAAGTTCAATTTCTTCTAAACCTAAATCTCATTAACAAGGATGCTTGATAGCAGGAATGTAACACTCCACCAGGAGACTCCCAATTGTCTTTACTTGATAAGTAACCAGGCCTTCAATATCCTGGTAGTGTTTTTTTCGCATGCATGGGCTAACCGGCCAGTTCTGCTTCTGTAAGATTGCTTTGTCTGCTTTCGCGCGGGTCCCCTGACCCAATCCACTGACGCCAAGTATGCCTGTTCAAACTATCAATCAATCAGCGCCGTCCCCCCCAAAACTTGTTTGTACCTGTCTATATAAACTCCGCTTTCCCCTCGGTCGGTGTGCTCGGTTAGCTGGAGCTGCCGACCACCCGCCGGTACCTGCGTCCCAATAAACCTCTTGCTGTTTGCATCCAGTGGCAGTGTTGGATTCTTGGGTAAGGGGATCCGCGGGTCTTTCAGTCGAAAATGGCAAGATTTCATTTCTTTTGATGGCTGCATAGTATTCCATTGTGTATATATACCACATCTTCTTTATCCATTCATCTATTGATGGACATCTAGACTCTTTCCATAGTTTGGCTATTATGGACATTGCCGCTATAAACATTTGGGTGCACGCGCCCCTTCAGATCACTACACTTACAGTGATTATCTTAAAAAGAACATCGTAAGATAGAGAGGCAGGATGCCTGGGTGACTCAGTCGGTTAAGCATCTGCCTTTAGCTCAGGTTATGATGTCAGGGTCCTGGGATTGAGCCCCATATCAGGCTCCTTGCTTAGCTGGGAGCCTGCTTCTGCCTCTGCCTGCTGTTCTCCCTTTTTGTGCTCCTTCTCTTGCGCTCTCTCTCTCTCTCTGACAAATAAATAAATAAATAAATAAAATGAAAACAAAAAGTAGTTATAGAGGCAAATACATGGGAATTCTAACTTCAGTATTGATCTAATATTGCCCAGTGGAAGGTCTAGATCTCATGGAACAAAAACAAGGCATTGCCATTGTATTCTGTCTGAATCCTCAACTCATAGAATCCTTGAAACTAATAAAATGGACATCTTTTATATACTAAGCTTAGGGGTTTTTGACTGCACAACATCAATAACAGAAACACTAAACTATGTCTCTTTTCCCTTAGTTTTCCTTGACCCTCATTTATTCTTCTGTCTGAATGGCTCTATCATATGGTCAGGTCTTTCATTCACATTCAATAAAGTGTGCTCAGTAATGTGCACTCAGTAAATGATCAGCCAGTGCTTACTACTGACTTCTGGCAATGGTAGAGTCACACTTTAATTTCCCTAAAAAATTGGGAAAGCCTTGCTTTCAGAAGAAGCTAGTTCAGTAAATTTTAGTTTAGCCAGTTCCCCCACCATTGTGATAACAGCCATACTTACTGTTGCTACTTTATTTGTTTGACATTGAGTTCTGTATCCAGTGTTCCTTGCTCCCCCCACCCCCCAAAAAACTTATTTATTACTCAGCTAGCATTCATTAGAAACTTTCTCTATGTCAGACACCATTTCTGGCCTTAGAGAACTCTACCATGAAAAATGGCTGGCAGGTGTCAGACCAGTGTCATGGTCTGAAGTCACTCTCCACCTACTCCTTCTCTCTCCCTTTATCTTTTACAGGCATTGCATTGGAACAATCACTTACATTTCTTTTTTTTTTTTTTTAAAGATTTTATTTATTTATTTGACAGAGAGAAATTACAAGTACACTGAGAGGCAGGCAGAGAGAGAGAGAAGGAAGCAGGCTCCCTGCTGAGCAGAGAGCCCGATGCGGGACTCGATCCCAGGACCCTGAGATCATGACCTGAGCCGAAGGCAGCGGCTTAACCCACTGGGCCACCCAGGCACCCTCACTTACATTTCTAATCCTACCCTGGCACCTGCTTCTTAGGGGACCCAAGATGCCAAAATGCCCTTGCCAACCTTGTATGTCTGAATGGTTCTTATTCATAATAAGTATAAAAGAGGGGAAGTGTTGAGAAGTAGATTTTCAGTGATGCAGTCTTTTTAGAGATAAAAGAAAATGAAGTAAAAGAAGGAAGTCTCTGGTCTTCATCAGTTATGGAAGACAGAGATGGTACTTATATAAAGGAACTAATAGTTGAATTAGACTTACTAAGGTTCTAGCTGAAGTAATTCTGGCTAGATTTACAAATGTTGAAGCCTGTGTCATGGATAATGAGTTAACATCAAATCTGTGTGCAATACACAGTGATGTTGCACTTAAATACCTTCTCCAGATTTTCCCTCTGAGGCACTCATGTGACACAGACCTCCCTGAGAACTCTAACACTGTGAACCATGATATGCCATGATGTCTATCTGTTTTTCAAGATTTAAAGCTCGAGTTTGTTACCTTACTCTGTGCCTGTTGCTATTAAGGACTATTTACTTGATTTACTACTTCAGTAGTTGATGTATCTTCCAGTGACAGTGCTAGATTGCCTTTTCCTTGAAGAAAAGCAAGGAGGCTGGTCCTTCACTACATCGTTATCACTTATTCCAGTGACTGGCCCATGATGGGTCCCTGACACATCCCAACATGTAAACGCTCTCTTTGCTGAGGTGAATTTTCTTCAGGTAATGTCTTTGATGCCAGAACTATTTAGTTGGGAGTTTGTGTTAAGAAAACAAAGAAAAATAAGAAGAAAAACAATGACAAAAAGCTAATTGTAATGGGATATTTAAGATGCTGCATTGCTAAATGATCTCTGTAGTAATGTAAGTATCATTGTCAAAACATATTGAGGAAAAATAAGGATGAACAAAGACGGTATTAAAATTTAGAACATTATTTATTAGCCATACCTCCTCAATTGTTGAAAATTAGCATAAGCGTCTCTGCCAATACAATATGAAAATGATTCTTTTCTTATTAATTACAGACTCCTCTGGTTCATGGCATGCAAATCCACTTATAATATTACTATTTAAAAAATAGAAATTTAGAAAAGGAAAACAACATTTAAGCCTTCAATTCTGGGTTGATTTTCTCACAGGGAAGAATTCTTGAACATATGGTTACTTGATTATATAAATCTATGATTGGTTTCTACGATATTATATACCCATTAGTTTTATGCTTTTCCTTTTATAGAAGAAGTAAAGGTCAAATTTAGGAATAACTCAATATGTAAAATACTGGCTGAAAAGCTAAATAAGATTTTTTCTAGGGATGGGAAAAAAATGAAATCGTGTCTCTTCTGTTTCTGTAGGCATTTGAGTATGCCCAAGGTTGTGATCTGTTTATGGGACAGTCTTGCAGTAAATGCAAGGGAAGGCCCATAAAATGTTGAGACCATGTGTCTTAGCAGTGTAGCTCCTTTGAGAAGGGTCCTGCTAGAAGCAGGTTTAACTGTGTAGACCAATCCTGCTGTAGAAGCCTTGGAACAGATTTTTAAAAATCTCTTAATTAGCTGATGAATCATTGAATACTACATCAAGAGCTAATTATGTACTGTACAGTGGCTAACTGAACATAATAAAAAAAGAAATAAAATAAAATCCCATATCCAATTCTCTGAAATCAATCAATCAATCAATCAATCAATTCCTTATCCAATTCTCTGTATTCTAGGGTAAAAACAGCCTAGATTTTATACTTTTATCCTTTGTTTCTTGTGATAAATTCTTTGTTTTTCATGCCTCGTGCTCCTTTTTTTTTTCATGCATGAATTGTAGATGATTTTTGTGTCCACAAACCCCCTGGAACCACCCTCCTATCATCTGTTTCAAGGTTGGCAGAGATTTGAGGTTGAGTGTGGTAAGAGGGTAGAGCTTTCTCCACCCAACACCACTTCTCCAGTACCTATTGGGCAATACACAGGGAACTCACTAGGTACTCAATCATCATATGACCAGGTCACCTCCTTCTAGGACATCCATGGTTTTCCTAGAAGGAGGTGAGAAATATTTAGGTAATATCATCTAGGAACAATAAGTGCCTCACACACACCAGCAAGAAATGAGGGACAGTACCTCCTGTCCATCATGGGTGCTGAGACAAGGGTCACATGGGATAAAAAGGTTCCCCTGGGGCAGGAGGAAACCCTCAGAACCTAAGGGGCTCTAGATTCTGCAGGTAGGCTTGACTTCATGAGCAGACACCTGTGCCTGAGGTGCTTTCCTTAGATCAGTCACCACTGTGGTGGGCCAACTTTTATAGCTTCTTGCTCTCTTAGAATGCTTCCCCTATTTTTATTTATTACAACATAGTAAGCATACTTACTTTATTTTCTGCTTGCTAATTCTTGTGTTTTAAGTCTTTCAAAATCCTATGCTACTATCTTCTTCATTAAGCCATACTGTTTTATGAATTTTTTTTAAAAATGTGTGATCAGTTTTCTGGAAGCTCGTCAGTGGGAATCCTCTGATTCTTGAACTGAAGGTGGTCCTTGTAGAGCGCACTTACGTTTGCTTCTGCCAAGGCATTTGATAATGTTCCTTTCTACCCAGGGCCACTTGCCACGAAATTCTCTCAGATTTTTCAGGTCTCTCAGGTTATATGGATTCAAGTATAAAAGCCAAATTAATGTTACAGATCCTTAGAAGGGATTTATTCCTCTTTAGTCAGTGACAGTTTTCAGGGAGGATCATTTTCTTTGTAACACCGTGTGCGTGTATCTGTGTTTCTAGGACTCCCTTACTCTGACGACATAATCTTTTGGTTTGGGGTTCTCCTTATATGTTTTACAATTTGGGCAGGCTCTGGATTTTTTCAGCTCGGCTCTAGGAGGCCATGAAAAAAGAAGGTAAGAGCTTTAGGGTTCCACGTGTGTTGTAGGCTCCGTAACACAGAGGATGATTGGTAAACTTTTTCTGGAAAGGGCCATAGAGTAATATGATACAATTTATAGGCCATATCCTTGGACGCTAAGCAATTTCTGTCACATATCATTTGCTTGTTTGTTGTTTTGTTTTTCTTATAAGCTTTTAAAATGTAAAAACCATTCTTAGGACTGGAGACATGCAAATAAAGACTGTGGTTTTTATTTGACCCTTTGTTAAATGGACTTCTGCTCAAACTTCTAGATTCCTGGTTCACTTATGTTTTTGGCTGCTGAAATCCTTCACAGTTCATTGATGTATTTTAAAGTTCGCAAAATATATTTTTGTCTGGCGTTTTCAACAGTTTTCAGTTTGAGTGTCAGTCAGGACATTCAGTACTACTGAAAATAGTTTTATTTTCATTTTATAAAGTCTATAAATATTTATTTAGATTAGCACTCAGATTCCCCATATTCTATTATTACCATGTATTTCTTCTATTTCAGACCTTCTTTTTGGTATAATATTTCCTGGTTTTTAAATCTATCCCTTAGCTGTTCCACTGGTGAGTGTCTGTTGTTGGTCAAATTCTTGCAGTATATACTCTCTTTAAAAGAATGCCTCATTGTGCGTTCAGCTACAGATTTCCTTTTCGCCCCCCTCACAATCCTTTGAGGATACTCCAGATTTACTATTACTTAGCCTGAATGGGATTTACTGTGCATTCTGATTCTGAAAATTTAGAATTTTTATTAAATCTGTGGAAATTCAGCCTTTATCTCTTTAAATTATCTATTCCTTATTATACTCTTCTGTCTTTTCTTTTTTTTAGGTCATTTATTTATTTATGAGAGGGAAAGATAGAGAGGGGGCATGGTGGGAGGGGCAGAAGGGAGGGAGAGGGACCAGCAGACTGGGTACTGAGCACCTAGCATGAGGCGGGGCTCAGCTAGGGGCTCCAGGTGGGGCTTGAGGCCAGGCTAGAGGCAAGGCTCCATCCTAGAACCTGAGATCATGACCTGGGCTGAAACTCAGGTGCTTAACTGACTGAGCCACCCAGGCACCCATCTTCTGTTTTCAAAAAATACAATTAGATATACATTAGATCTCTCAGGATTCACTTTGTCTTTTATTAGATCTCATTGACCCTTTTACACTCCTCCCTATGTTCCCTCTCTGGCTTTCTCATAATTTCCTCTAAGCTATGTTTTAGTTCTTTCATACTCTATTAGTTTATTGTCATGCTATTTTATTTATCAATTGTATATACTTTAAAAATTTTAATCTTTATTACCTTTGATTTTGTAAGTTCTTTTCTTCTGGTATTTTAACTATCATTTTGGGAAGTCTCTCATTAGTTGTTCATGTTGTTGATTTTCTCATTTGTATCTTCAGAATGTTGAGCATGCTGAGTTTGATGGCTTGTGTTTGATAATTACAACATCTGAAGAGTTTAAAGATGCATTTGTGTTGTTGGTTATTTTACTCTATCCTTTGGTATATTTTTTCTTTTCCTTTCCTTTCTTTTTTGTCTTTCAAGACAAAGCACATATCTGAAGGAAAACTTATTCGTGTTTGTTATCAGTTAGCCTAAGTAATTTTAAATGAATAAAATCAAAACCAAAGGTTGTCTTATAAGACTATTATTAACTTTGATAATGTTTTAGGGAAGAAAACAAAACAAATCTCTGTATAAGTGAACCCATGCATTTGAAACCCCTGTTTGGCCAGCTTATTGACATTTTAACAGTATTAATTCTTTTGTTCTATTAACATGGGATGCCTTTCCATTTATTTATATCTTCTTCATGTCCTGTATCAGTGCCTTATCAATTTCAGCACGAGATCATTCATCTCTTTAGTTAAATGTATTCCCATGTATTTTATTGCTTTTGATGCTACTGTAAATGGGATTGATTTTTCAGTTTCTTGCACAAAAATTTTGTTGTTAGCATATGGAAATATTACTGATTTTTATATGTTCATTTTGTATCTTGTGACTACTGAATTCATTGATTAGATCTAACAGGTTTTTTGGTTGAGTCTTCAGGATTTTCTATATATAAAATCATGTCCTCTGCAAGTAGAGAGAGTTTCCCTTCTTTCTTTCCAATTCTGATAGCTTTTATTTCTATATCTTGCTAGAACCTCTAGTACTATGTTGAATAGGAGTGCTGAGAGTGGGCACACTAGTCTTATTTCTGATATTAGAGGAAAAGCTTTCATCTTTTCACTATAGAGTATGATGTTAGCTGTGGGCTTGTCGTATATGGCCTTTGTTATGTGGTGATATGTTCCTTCTATGCCTAATTTGTTAAGAGTTTTATTATGAGTGGATGCTGAATTTTGTCAAACCATATTTCTGTATCTATTGAGGTGATCATGTGATTCTTTTCTTTCATTCTATTGGTGTATCACATTGATTGATTTGCACATGTTGAAATATTCTTGCATTTTACTGGATAAATCCCACTTGATTATGGTGAATAATCTATTTAGTGTGCTGCTGAATTCTATATGTAAGTAATATTGTGTTATATATAAAAACCACATCTTTTTTCTGAATTCATGTATTGATAGGCACTTGAGTTGTTTCCATATCTTGACTATTTTAATAATGCTGCAGTAAACATAGTATTGTATATATCTTCTTAAATTGTGTTTTTGTTTTCATTGGGTAAATACCAAGTAGTGGAATTACTGAATCATATGGTATTTCTGTTTTTAATTTTGTGAGGAACCTCCATATTGGTTTCCACTGTAGCTGACCAACAGCACACAAAGGTTTCCTTTTCTCCAAATCCTTATCAACACTTGTTATTTCTTATCTTTTTGAAACTAGTGATTCTAATGGGTGTGAGGTGGTGTCCCATTGTGGTTTTTATTTGTATTTCTCTTATGATTAATGATGTTGAACATGTCTTTATGTGTCTTTGGCTTTCTGTATGTCTTCTTTGAAATAATGTGTATTCATGTCCTCTGCCCATTTTTTAATTATTAATTAGATTACATGGGTTTTTGTTGTCTGTTTGGTTATGGTAAGGTGTATGGGTTCTTATATATTTGGATGTTAATCCCTTATCAGATATATCATTTGCAAATATTTCCTCCTGTTCAGCATGTTGTTTTTTTTTTTCATTGTTGGTCTCCTTCATGGTGCAGAAATCTTTTAAGTGTGATGAAATCGAACTTTTCATGTTTTTATGATATTAGTGTTCTTTTACTTTTTATGGGGGTAGCTTGTAAGCAATTCTCTTCTGTCATACTGCTTTTAAAATTCTTTCTTTATCTTTGACTTTTGATAATTTAATTGTACTGTATCTTCATGAAGTCCTATTTGGGTTTAACTCATCTCTAGTCTTTAGGGCCTCCTGGTACAGGACATCCAATTCTTTCCCTAGATAGAGAAGTTGTCAGCCATTATTTCCTTGAATATACTTTCTGTCCCTTTCTCTTTCACCTTCTGGAATTCCCATATTGCAAATGCTGTTTCTCTTTCTTTGTTTCTTCTTCTTTTTTTTTTTCTCTTTTTTTTTTGTTTCTTAATAGGGCCCTGAAGGTTTCTTATCCCCTTTTCTTTTTTTTTTTCCTTTTTCCATGTCTGACTGGGTAATTTCCAATGTCTTATCCTCCAGGTCACTCATTCTTTCTTCTGCATCATCTAGTCTACTTTTGAAACTATTTAAATCCTCACTACATTTATTGTATTTTTCAACTCTAGGTTTTGTGTTTGTTGTGATGGTTGCTATTTCTTTATAAAACTTCTCATTTTGTTCATGTATTGTCTTCCTAATTTCATTTGGGTGTATGTCTTTGTTTTCTTGTAGTTCACTAAACTTTCTAAAAATGATTATTCTACATTCTTTTACTGACACTTCTAAATCTTCATATATTTAGGGTCAGTTAATTGGAACTTTATTAGTTTCCTTTGGTAGTGTCACAGTTATCTGTTTTTTCATGATTCCTTGACTGTGTGTGTGTGTGTGTGTGTGTGTGTGTGTGTGAATATTTGTGCATTTGAATAATATGAGTCCTATTTCAGAGTTTACAGGTTTGCTTTGGCAGAGATAGTTCTTTACCAGTCAGTTCAGTTTTTTTGTGTGTATGTCTATTGATATTGTACTGGGGCAGGTAGGCCTGCTATTATGATCTATTTTGGGGGAAGTAACTATTCAAGCTCTCAGGATAAGGGAGGGAGGATGTGCTACTGGCTGAGATAAGTTGGGTAGGATTGCTGTCCTGATTCCCTACCTATGTGAGGGTACAGGATGGGCTTTGTATCTACTTGAATTCTCTTTTCAGGCTTACTAGATATTCAGGACTATGTGCTATATTCAGCAGCAGATATAGCTATGAATTAGCTTCTTTTCCCTGACAGAGCAGCAGGATGGTACTCAGAGACTATAGAATTTGTTGTTTGATGGTCCAAACCAGGCCTGAGTCCATACTGAATTTCTTGGTCAGATGAGCCTAGCATTTTTGCTTTGCAGATGGTAGAAGCCACAGATTATGTTCTCTGCTAAAATGCCAATGCGCCTGGGGTGGTTGATTGGGTTACGTAGCTTTCTGTGTGTTCTGGTTAGTTTTCCTGGTTGGGCAAGCTAAATGCTGTATTCAGCAATGAGAACAGTTACAAATTAGATTCCCTGCCTGGTTATAGAGGGAGAAGCAGTTCTAAAACCCGTAAACTATTAGTTTGTTGTTTTAGCTCAAGCTGACCTGCACCACAAATTCTCTGGCTAAACATGGCCCCTGGATTTGTTCTGCAAACTATTAGCTCTGTTTGCCCTTCTCTGTGCTCATGTCCCACAGGGCTATATGCCTTTCAGGTATTCATACTAGTTCTTTTGGTCAAAAGGGTGCCAGAAGATGCTCTTCCCAGTGAGTGAGGCTGTCTCAGCTCCTTTGTTTAGGTGGGAGGGGAAGGGCTGTTCTAGGCTGTTTCCCAAATAGTCTCTCCAATTGTGAGGAGTCTGAAGCTATCCTCAGTCTGGGCCAAATTAATCCTCCTGTCTGTGTGTGTAGCATGAGGCACCTCCATGCCAGTGTTGGCTCTGTTCTGGGGGGGCGATCCCCTCTTCTCCCTGACTCTTGGCTTGAGTGCCATTGAGCTGTACACCTTCCAAGACTTGTCATCAGCGCTTCTGGTCAGAAGGGACTGAAAGGCACTCTCCACAGAGGATGGGGCCATGACTCAGCACCTTGCCTGGGTCTGGGCTACCTGGGCTCTAGGGCCAACAAAAGTTTTCATTTAATCAGACAGATCTGCACCTCACCAAGTTTCTGGATCAGAGTAGACCCCCTGACTTGGTTCTGCAGATGAGCATAGCTGCTGGTTGGGATTACTACTTATTTAGGCACTGCATGTTAAACTCTGCCAAGATCCATGTGCTGGTTGTTACAAGTCTCCAACCCCTCCCACCCACCCCCCCACACCTACCCTTGCAGCCTCCCACCAGGGTCAGACTCCCAGTGGTGCAAGATCAAAGCAGGGGCTCCCCAGAAAGGGGATGGCTGGTTCCCATAAAGGGAAGGCTGGTTTTCCTTTCTGAGTTTTCTTTTCCCTCTGGAGGGATCCCAGTCTCAAGGGAGATCTCTTCAGGTGGTGCTGTGCTGCTTGGGGGAGGGGCCATGAGGCCAACAGGTAACCACTTTTCTTACCCTTCTAATGTGATCTGTGTGGTCCTGGGGCAGTGCTTCAGTCTCACTCTCCTATTCCAGGAGTCTCTCAGTGGTGTTTTGTACTTGAAGAGATGATAATTGTTCTTGTGAGGGGGAATGAGGTCAGGAACAGCCTATGTCATCATCTTAGTGATATCACTCTCTTCATGTATAATTTTAAATTCTAATTATTTTTGTACCACTTACAATGATGTATTGTGTTTCTGTGCACGAAAAAGAATTTACTACTTTACCTTCTGGCAAGGGCAATATAGGAAGGCAGCCTTCTTTCTTAAACATAAATTGCTGAAAGTCCATTTGGTCACAAATATGTCTTGTTTCATGATTATAAAATTGCATTTATGGCTTTGAAGGAAATACTCTTTAATACCTTTTTTTTTTTTTGGTTAATTGTTTTGTAAATAACAAAAAAAAATACCAATGTCAGCAAAAATATGACCAATTTAGTTCAGTAAGAATTTTTGTGATTGGGTAAGTTTAGAAAATTTATGACAGAAGATAGGACCTACTTCCAAAGAGCAAATTGAAAACAACAAATCATTCAGAATCAGAATTCAATTTTAAACATGTTTAAAAAGTTTTTATTTATCTAGTTTTAGGAAGATATTTAAAAATTACTCCATTTCTTAAGCACTAATAATAGATAATACTTTTCTTTCAGGTATACTTCTAAGCAATTAATGTCAATATATTTCAGTATTTCAATAGCACCGTGTATCTCTTTCCTACATCCTAGGAAACAAAGAACATAGTATGGAAACTTGCACAAAGTCATTTAAGTGATAGAGGATAAAGTCAGAATTTGAACAAGGCTTTGGAGTTTCTGTATTGCCTTCAACCAAGTTTTTTGAAAACCAATTTATAATTTTCTGTTTATATTGATAAAGTACTCTTTACTTTCCTTGAGTGTTTGAGATTAAAATTATTTGGATTTTTAAAGAATGCTAGATAGCCCAAATGAATTTTTATAGATGTAATTTCAGTAATATAATAAGGCAAAATGAAGAATTTGAGGCAGTGTAGAGAAACATATTTTTGTACCTGGGGACTGGAAACACATTCTTTTAAAGAAGTCATTCTAGATTTTTTTTAACGCTAATTTCCAATGTCACAATTCTGGTTCTATTGTCTCTAAATTCATTGACCAGACAGCCTTCTATTTCCCTCAGCTTCACTAAATTTTAGATCAGCTTCTTGATGATAAGGCCCAGACCTCTTTTTCTAGGAGCAATTCTCTCAGAAAATTTTCACTTATAAGTTCTTTCTCTGTCTCTTTGAAACATAAAATTTCTCCCCAACTATATAGCCCAAGAGTCCCTAGGAGCCCTCCCAGTGGAATGTAAACCTTAAGGAAGATAGGAGCCCTGCCTTCTAGTCTGGAAGAGCCTAGGAGCTTTACTTTGGTAAGAACCAATTAGCAAACATGATAGCCTCATCACTTTGACCAACAGTCTCTAGTACTTCTCCATTAACCCACAGCTCTCCCTGGTGTTTAAAAACAAAAGTCTTTTGTTCCAGTGGAGTTGAGTTCTTTGCCTCTGCCCCATTGCAAAATCTTGCTCTCTATTGCAGTTCATTTGTATGAAGTCTCTCTTGCTGTTTTTTTTTTTTTTTAAGATTTTATTTATTTATTTGACAGAGAGAGATCACAAGTAGGCAGAGAGGCAGGCAGAGAGAGAGAGAGAGGAGGAAGCAGGCTCCCTGCTGAGCAGAGAGCCCGATGTGGGACTCCATCCCAGGACCCCAAGATCATGACCTGAGCCGAAGGCAGCGGCTTAACCCACTGAGCCACCCAGGCGCCCTCTCTTGCTGTTTTAAACAAGCGTCCAGTGCAATTTTTCTTTTATAACATCAGATATTCTTTTGTACCTCTGAAGTTCTTCTGGACCTCTGCCTAGATCCATGCGCTGATTGTTGCAAGTTCCCATTCCCCCGTCACCCTGCCGCCCCACTCCCACCACGGTCAGCCTCCCAGTGGTGCAAGATTAGAGTAGGGGCTCTGGAGGTGGTATGGAGGTGGACTTTCTGCAGCCTGTGGAGGTAGACTGTTTATGAGAAAGATTTATATAAATTGTTGACTATCCAGATTGTTCTTTTTCTTTATTCTTAGTTACTCTCATAGCAACTATCTGATAACTTTTCTTTGATGTGATTTAGCCAGTGGAGACTCAGAAATAAATTGCAATGTCAGTGGAACATAGCAAATTAGGATATATTCCCAAAAAGAAGAAACATGATTCTTTTTAAAAAAAATTATTTATTTCTGACAGAGAGATAGAGAGGATAGGGAGAGAGGGGACAAGCAGGAGGAGGGGCAGGGGGAGAGGCAGAGAGAGAGAACCCAAGCAGACTTCACAATGAGCACTGATCAGGACTCGATTTCAGGACCCTGATATCATGACCTGAGCTGAAATCAAGCATCAGACATTCAACCAACTGAACCACCCATGTGCCTCAGAAATATGATTTTTCAGTTCTGTAAAATTCAGCGGTTTTTATGTAAGCATTCTTTCAGCTAATATTAATTGTGCAAGCACCAGGCACCTTTATAAGTGCTAGGCTTATACTAGAGGAGAAGCGAGACAAATTCCCTGACCTCAAGGCACATGCCTTGTATCCAGATGTTGAATAACATCAACAAAACAAGACTTCCATCCCATTGTTCAGGAGGGAGTAAAATAGTAAACTAAACAGGATGCGTATTGTATCCTTGAGCATTTGACATGTGTTGGTTGACATATACAAATACAATATGGTTTACCATTTCAATCAAGCACTGCCATTGGTATTCTTT
This sequence comes from Mustela erminea, assembly GCF_009829155.1. Taxonomy (NCBI): domain Eukaryota; kingdom Metazoa; phylum Chordata; class Mammalia; order Carnivora; family Mustelidae; genus Mustela; species Mustela erminea. Next base: position 24,837,252 of record NC_045616.1, on the reverse strand, counting down.
CTGGATATTCTTTTCATTTATGTTCTGCTTCCATCTTCTATAAAATGCCATGAACTGCTGGTATACACTTTGTCAGTTATGACTTTGGTTCTGGATTGCATAATTTGACCTAGGCAAATCCTGAAGGCTGTTAAATGGAGGAGAATGCTGAGCACTTGAAAAGAGAGATAATCTCACATTTCAAGATACATACATGTACATGACATTGGGTGTGAAAAATGAAAAATAACTATGGGTCAAGTGAGATTAAGGGACAGTTAGGAGTGTGTGCAAAAGTCAGGTTCTACTGTAACATCATAATTAAGGTTTTTTAAAAAATTTTTTATTAACATATAATGAATTATGAGCCCCAAGGATACATGTCTGTGAATCGCCAGGTTTACACACTTCACCGAACTCATACACTCCCTGAAGTCCATAATATAATTAAGATTTTCAAAACATCCCTAGAGTTTTCTTTTTTAAATGTTTACCATATTCACATTAGCATTGTATTTCTTTGAGTTTTTATAGAATAACCAAATTCATCTAAATGCTACTGTATTTTTGAATTGTGATAAAATTATTTCATCAAATCAATAATGGTATTTAATCATAACCATCTAAATTGCTTGTTTTGGAAAGCTAGATGATATGTTTTTGTGCAACAAGTGAAACTTTTTCCTTTTTTTGCTTTTCTCCTTTTGTTTGAACTTGTATAACTGGTCAAGATTTTGGTGGCTGGGGCACCTAGGTGGCTCAGTTGGTTAAGCAGCTGCCTTCGGCTCAGGTCATGATCCCAGGTCCTGGGATGGAGCCCCACATTGGGCTCCCTGCTCAGCAGAGAGCCAGCTTCTCCCTCTCCCTCTGCCTGTTGCTCTGCCTATTTGTACTTTCTATCTCTGTGTCAAATAAATAAAACCTTAAAAAAAAAAAAGATTTTGATTGCTATAGGGAAATTTGTATTGGCATCCAGATTCTAAGAGCTTCATATTTGGTGTGGATCCTAGTGATTGTATGCCTCTCCTCCTCAGACTAACAATAATTTCTTGAAGCCTAAAGTACAAGCATTGACATTTGGGGGGCTCCAGGTCACTGTGGTCTAGCATGGTATTTTATCTAGATCAAACTAATTTATTTAAATGGCCAATATATCCATAAATATCAAGGAAATGGTTTGTTTTTCCTTCTTAAGTTGGATAGCAATTTTACAAGAGTATGATGTTCATATCTGTTTCTTTGAGATGATGAATAAAGACCCCCCTCTCAGGGGCTATGATTGATGTTAAATGTCATATGTGAGAGCACTGCCTGTGGCACAAACTATAACTAACAAGCTTACATGTAACATTTAGCTTCGAGGAAAGGGTGAGTAGGAGTCATGAGTGGAGAATCGTGGGAACCATCATTTTTAATCCTCTGTTATAAGTAGCTCAAAGAGATAATCATTCTCAATAATTCAAAAGCACTTATTTTTTTCTAAATGGGTAAATTAAAATGAAAATAAGTATTTGAAAGCTGCCTCTTTTATAACATATGTCAATGACAAATATGGTGAGGAATGTACTCTATCAAGCACCACGAAATTAACACAACTTGTGCTGATTTCAGCCCTGGATTTGGGGGTTGAAAGGGCACCATGAAAAGTGTGACATTGGTGGAACTTTATGAAGAGAAACATCAGTAAACTTCCAAGGGGAAATGTTTTTAGCAACTGCTGTGGAGTGTAGAGAGGAAAAAATAAATGGAATTTGGTTTTTGGAGATATTTACTTACATTTGAAGACACCCATTTCCCTCCATTCTGTTTCTTTTCCTAATACTTACAAGAATTGTGATAAAGTTCATATAACATAAAATTTGCCATTCTGACAATTTTAATAAAATGTGCAATTCGGGGGCATATAGTAAATTTACACTGCTGTGCAGCTCTTAACTCTATGTAGTTCCAAAACATTTTCATCAACCTGGAAGGAAATCCTGGAGCCATTATATGGTCACTTCCTATTTTCCCTCTATAAGTGGCCTTGGCAACCACTAATCTGATTTTTGGTTTCTACGAATCATCTATTTTGGATGTTTCATAGATACGGAATGATACAACCTGTGACATTTTATGTCTGGCTTGTTCCACTTGGTATAACATTTTGAAGGTTCCTCCATTTGGTAAAATATATCACTGCTTCATTTTTTTTAATAGTTGAATGATATTCGGTTGGATAGCTATACCTTATTTGCTTTATCTGTGCATAAGTCGATGGACATTTTGGTTGTTTCTACTTTCTGGCTTTTGTGAGTAGTGCTGCTGTGAATGTTTGCCGCCAGATATTTGTTTTAATACTTCTTTATATTTCTTTTCGGTATAAACCTAGGCATGGAATTCCTAGGTCACATGGTACTTGTTTGTTTGACTTATTGAAGAATTTAATAAATTCCACAGACGCTGAAGCATTTTATATTCCCACTAGCTGTGTATGAAAGTTTTAACTTTACCACATCCTCACCAATGTTTCCAATTTTCTTTTCTTTCCATTTTCTTTTAAAATTTTTTATATAGTCCTCTAGTGTAAGAGCAGTATATTTTACTATGGTTTTTAATTACATTTTCCTAATATTGACTAATGTAGACAATTTAGTCACATGCTGTTGCTCCTGTCTTTTTCCCCTAATAATTTTTCTAAGATTTTGTTTTTAAGTAATCTTTACATGCAGTGTGGGGCTCAAATTTACAATCCCAAGATCAAGAGCTGTTTGCTCCCCTGACTGAGCCAGCCAGCTGCCCCATTATCCTGTTTTTAATATTCTAAAATTAGCCTACGATTTAACTCCTTTAATCTATACATTAATTCAGTTTAGAGACTTTCAAAGCTTATCTCTAGGCTAATGCTGCAATATGTAAAAAAAATTTTTAAACTAATAATTTGGGCAAAGGACTATTATAATTTCATAAACTTCAATTCATCAAATTTGGCTAATTTTTATGTGTCATCTATTAATTATTTTGTGCCATTCAAATGACATGAAATAAAAAACATACCTTTCTGAAAACTATACATTAATTAAAATTAAGGTTCAAGTGTCTTACCACTTTTTCCCAAAATCTTTTTACTAAGTTCAGTAAGATAGTGGGTAGTTCAGTGCTGAGATGTTCTGAAAGGCAATCTTTTCTCTAAAGACATTTAACGGTAGCACAATTTTATCTTTGGATTCCCCCACTCCCATTCTTCTTTCCTGTTCTCCTCTTATCTTTTACATCTCTATTCTTTCAGTCAGAAACGGATCTGCCTACTTGTTGAGATTAATATTCTGCCCAGAAAGGGGAGACAAATTGTCTCCTTCTATTCTGATGACTCTCTTTTCTATGCCTTTAATTATATCTCTTGAATATCTTCTCTTTCACGCAGACCTCAACCAATTAGAGCCCGAGATAAGGCTGCTCCTATGATTACAAAGGTAGTAATGGAAATCGGACTCTTTCAGGTTATTTAAGTGACCCAAATTTGGTGGGCCACAAGTGAAAAGTGAGGGAATCCTAACTTTGGAAATGGCCTTTTAGGGATGCCTGGGTGGCTTAGTCAGTTAAGGGTCTGCCTTTGGCTCAAATCCTAATCCCCTGCTTGGGGATCAAATCCCCTGCCTGGGGATCAAGTCCTACCTCAGGCTCCCTGCTCAGCAGGGAACAATGCTTCTCCCTCTGCCTGCTCCCCCTGCTCATGCTCCTGCTTGCTCTCTCTCTCTCTGACAGATAAATAGGTAAATAAAATACTAAAAAAAAAAAAAAAAAAAAGGAAATGGCCTTTTACATGTGTCAGGGTGTTGGAGGCAGTGGTGGGTTTTGCTCCATCCACACTGATCTCCTGCAAGGTTCTCTTGATACAAAAAGGAGCCACTAAATTTTACTTTTACTGCTGGTTTTGGCTATTCTTTCTTTTCACTTTCATACTAAAATGGCTTGTAGGTATACACCACTTTTCCAAAGAAGAATGTGATGAAGTTGGCTATTGTTATGATGGAAAGTTAAAGTAAATGGTTCCCAAATGATTTCTCTCTCTCTCCCATGGCTCCATTTGGTAACCATAATAGAGTGGATTTACCACAAGTAATAGCGTATATTTACTGAATGTCGTATCCCCACATACTTTAAAAGATGAAGCAAATTTCATTTGTAATACCTGAAGCTTTCTATTATACAAGAAGTCTTGTAGATAATTAATGCAGTTAATTAACTGTGGATGTAATTGGCTACTTTAGAGAGCAATTAGCCACTTCACTATCATATGAGAGTAGAAAGACAAAGTACATACAAATTAGAGGTCAGTCTTTATAATTATTTGAGGTTACTGTAAGAGAACTCTTGTCTATACTGGACATTTAAGATGACCTTGCATCAACACAGGCAAATTAGAGATAACTATTTTGATACTTTTGAAAAATACTACTTTCAACTTATTCACCCAATTTGCTTAAAACTTTGAGGCAACCTTAATAACATCAAGCAAATCTAAAGATGTTAGGCTACGCTAAATGATGTTAGAAACAAGTTGTTCAAAAAATTGTGTTCATTAGCGTTACTTCCAGAGAATAGGAATTTAGGGAATTTTATCTTCTATTTTATTTGATAGGGACAATTTTTTTTTAAAAAAAGATACCAATGTTTATAGCTTGAAGAGCATTAATTAACTTTGAAAACTAGTTGGTAAATATACAAAGAATTGGTCACTATTCAAAGTTCAAAAATTCTGCTTTTCATTAGCTGCAGAAACAAATCATTAGGGTAGAAATCCCTCATGGGCATTAACTCTGACAGATGGTCCTACACTCAACTTAATACTTACCATTTCCTTGCTTGGAAAGTTGCTTTCTTATAGAATTAATTTCCAAATTGTGACTCATTTGCAGTTTACTGGAAAAGACAAAGTGTGGTAGAGTTCATTAGGGAAATGGAAGGACAATACATCTGATTATTTTTGGCATGTGAGCCACCCTTTAGATGATTTCCAAACAAAAGAATTGTGTATGCCCTAATAAAAGCGTATTAAAACAGAGCCAATTAGTATATTCCCCAGGGACCTTTTTATAATTGGGTCCTTGGGAAAATCAGTCCAAGTTTTGTATCAGGACCTTTAACAAAGCCTCCCAAGTGTGCTTCCAAGACTGGGTGTGATGAAGACCATTCTCTTTGGTGGGAGGCCAACCAACCCAGAAACAGCAGTAGACAATTGTTTTTGCTTGTGGATGTGAGGAATGTTCCGCACAATGACAAGTTTTGCACATGTTTACTTATTTCTGCTTCCTGCTGAGCCACAACACCTTCCATAAAGCAATGCTGTCATAAAGCATGAATCCATCAGAAAGGACACTGGGGTGTATATAGCTATGTAGCTTTGTAGCTATGGTGAGCTTGTTATACTAGCCCCATGTTTTCATTCATTCATTCAACAGGCATTTCTCAGCAACTGCAACAGGTCAGAAATACTGTTAGAATTAATAAATCATGATGTTTCCTCAAGGATCTTGCAGTCCAGTAAAGGGAGGGAATCAAATAAAAACATCAGTATTATAGTTTCTAATAAAGGTGTATGTCGAGGGTGCTATAATGGGCAATAAGGGAGGGAGAGGACTTATTTAATTGATTATTTTTTTTTGCAAATAATAGGAAAAATCTTAAAGGGAAATGACAAGAATATATGTATTCATTAGTTCAACAGCTATTTATTTACAGGTTGTCTAGTATTTCCCAGGCTGGAGTTAAAACAAGAAGCAAGGCACAGTCCCTGTCCTTTGGAAGATGGTAGCATTTTTAAAGGTGGATATTTAATCAGCAGAAGACAAAGGGAATAAAACTGTGTCCCAGATGGAAATGGAAATGCAGAAGCAGTACAGTGTACTTCCCATACCCATCTGCCACTTGTATCTTAAACCGCTAGAACTCCTTCCATCCCATCTGTACTTAAATAATACTTAATATTTAATTTCATTTGTTTTCCTATAGAGAAAGAAGTGAGTGTTTTGTGAGTGGAGGACATAAAAACTTAAGAAATCAATTTATGATCTGATAATCAAAGGTTTTGCCTAAGTAGTGGTAAGTTGAGCTAGAATTTTAACTCAGTGATACAGACCAGAATCATCTGTTGGTTTTGGAGCTAGGAGGCAACTGGAAGGAAACCATGCTGTAAAGAATGGGGCAGACTGGGGCACCTGGGTGGCTCAGTGGGTTAAGCCTTTGCCTTTGGCTCAGGTCATGATCCTTGGGTCCTGAGATCGAGCCCTGCATCGGGCTCTCTGCTCAGTGGGGAGCCTGCTTCCCATTCTCTCTCTGCCTACTTGTGATCTCTCTCTCTGTCAAATAAATAAATAAAATCTTAAAAAAAAAAAAAAAGAATGGGGCAGACTTAGGGACACACAGATTAGACACCACTCATTAACTAACAACTTCATAGAGATTTTCTAATTCAGAATTTCACTCCCTATGGCCTGAATTGTACTTCTAACCCACATCACAATCTATGAGTTATTCATGTGTTTATCACTGGGATCCCTTGCTTTTTTGGGCTCTCGATGTTTTGGGTGGCTTTTTGTTGCTCATATCCAAAATGGATACAACATGGGATGTTGGAGGGTGTCTAGGTAGTTTTGTAAAACTTGAAAGTAGAATACAGTAGAGAAGAGTCTGGAAAGCAAGACAGGGCCATGACATAGACAGTTTTGTGGCTATGATGAGAAGTTTGAGTTTTATAACAGAAAAAATTGAAATCACTACAATCCTCCAAGCGAGAGAGTGACATGATCAGATTACATTGTATGAAAGTCAGTTGGGTGCTTTGAAGGGTTTTAGAATGAAGGCAGAGGGGCTCTCTTAGAAGACTATGAGAATGACTTTAGTATGGGATGTTAAGTGTCTGTAGTAAGGTAGTAGTTATGGGAATGGAAAGAAAAAATTTCACTTAAGACATGTCAATGTTGTGGAACTTATATGAATTGGACACTGATTTTGTGAAAAGGAAGAGTGAAAGGTTACTTTAATGACAAATGAATGCCAGTATTTGATCCATAAAGGGAATCCCAGAAGTAGTGTTATATTTGAAGGGGTGGGAGGAAGGCCAATTGCAGTGATGTTCAGATTGAGGTGTTCCTTCAGTTAGGAATCAGTCAGAGAGGAAGTGGGGTAAAAATAATTTGTGTTTCGACATGGCTTACAGGGACCCTGGGTGGCTCAGTTGGTTAAGTGTCTGCCTTCAGTTCAGGTCATGATCCCGGGATGCTCCCTCTGCTGGTGTGTTGTTGTTGTTGTTAATTTCCCTTTCTCTTCTGCTCTCTGTCAAAAATCTTTAAAAAAAATAAAAATAAAGATGGCTTATGGTGTCAATGGAGAGTGGAATCAAATACAGGGGGTTGAATAAGAAAGTAAAACTGGATGATAAGTGAGATCAGAAAGTAAAACTGGATGATAAGTGAGATGCTTAGGGAATAAAATTATGACCATTACCGCTATTTCTGCTTCTGTACCTTCACTTGCTAACCCATGAGGAGATGGAAAAATACCAGCAGACTTTCTATAGACACTCTGTAACCACACAACCCCTGCCCAGAATTGAACCTGGCAGAGTGGCCGCTCTTGGACCCCCACGATAACAGCCATCTGGCGCCAGAGAAACTCCCACCCAGAATTGGACGTGACAAAATGACTGCTCCCGGACTCCCCACCCAGCTCTGGGTACAAGAGATAATAACCATCTGGCGCCCTGCGGCTTGACAGGGAGATCCCAGCCAATCCTGAGGTGACACATACTCTAGCAGTGCCAACTAAGCAGTTTGAAGAATGACAGCCCTTTGACCTAACCAATAATCTGTTCCCAGCCTTTTCCTACTCTGTAGCGCACGAGTTATATTATAGAGTTGCTTTATGATTTTCCCGCGGTATGTAGCGATTTCTTATGAGATACTATGATGTATGCTAAGTCCCTGCCTCCCCAAAAATAGTGTATAAAAGGTGTTGTGATCCTGAGCTCGGGACCTCTTAGCATCACCCGCAACGAGTGCACAGAGGTCCGGGTTCGAACTCGTAATAAACGACCCTTGCTGTTTGGCTTTGACTCTGGACTCTGGTGGTCGTCTTTGGGGGGGGGTCTCAGAATTTGGGCATAACAATAAGCACTTCTTAAGATCACTTATTAAATTACCCTTTTACTTAATTAATTTTGTCCTTCTAAAAGTTGTAGTTGCCGTCATTTTGGGAACCGGGGAACAAATTCACATGTGTTATTTAATTTTTCCCAATAACCATTCCCTGACTCAGCTATTAATAATATTCAGGCTTTACAAATGGGGTAATTTGGACAAAGAAAGTTTAAATAATTCACTCAAGATGATGGTAGATAAATATCTAAGGCCCCAAGGCCACTTGTCTAATTCCATAGCCCATACAGTTAATGGTAGCATTGCACCTGACCTTCCAAATACAGAATTCCAGATGAAACAGGGAAGGCACAACTGTCCATGAGATCCATCCTTGCCCACCAAGAGCACTTCAGTTCTGTCACATCCTAGACAAACTTCCTTGTGAGTCCACGGCCCGAGTAAGGGCAGTGGCCAAGAAGAAGGTGCCACAGCAGAAAAACAGATCCAAGAGCAGAGAACTAAATGGTGAGATCTTTCTCCTCTTCAGCCTCTGTGTCTGCAACCAGTGCTCCTTAGTATTAGCCCAAGCAGCCTGCACTTGGGGGGATCCTGGTGGCTGGTTCTATGCCGTGGTATCACTTAGGGCAGGTGGGGAGACAGACTTTGCATGAAATGCTATTTAATTCAGTATGAGAATTATTTATTTTGATGGGTGAGAGCAGAGGAGGCAGACTTGAGACCTGCCCTCTTTGTTGTTTTGTGTTTGTTTGCTTGTTTTTTTTGTTTTTTTTTTTTTTTTTTACTAAGACAGACAAGTTTCTTTTTGTCTCAAAGAGTAGATAAATCACCTTTTTAAAAACACTACATAGGGGCACCTGGGTGGCTCAGTGGGTTAGGCCACTGCCTTTGGCTCAGGTCATGATCTCAGGGTCCTGGGATCGAGTCCCGCATTGGGCTCTCTGTTCAGCAGGGGGCCTGTTTCCCTTCCTCTCTCTCTGCCTGCCTCTCTGCCTACTTGTGATCTCTCTCTGTCAAATAAATAAATAAAATATTTTAAAAAAAAACTATATAAAGCCGATCTGAAATAGTTAATGATAATAACATCCTGGGAAATCTTTACAAATGCCAACTTCTAGCTAGCTCTCCTAATGTAAATGTTAGATGGTATCTCAGGAAGCATGCGCACACGTTTTAAATCGCTTCTCTTTTCATTTAAACAGCTGTAAGTGTATATAAGTAATTCATTGTTTTGTGTTAAGGAATGTTGAGAGAAAAAAAATAACAGTTAAGTGGAGAAATCTAACATTGGAGGGGGAGCAACAAGCCAGGCTTGGACATATTTTTCCACATAACATAGTACATATCTAGACAGAATATCTCTGATGCTTGCATGGTTTGCAGACTAGAGATAATCTGATCTTGCACTGACCATCCTGTAACTGTATAAATAGCTATGCGTGTCTGTTTGGATTTAAATTTGTTAAAGTTAAATGCAATAATTAGTTTATTTCCTTACTTATAGAAGGAATCAAAGAAATAGAAAACAGATTTAAAAAAAAGTTTCAAGGAGATGAGGGTTGTCCCTATAAAAAAAAAAAACCCATTGCTTAATTAGCCCTATTTTATGCATGGGAGATTATGTCTTAAATACTTATTATCTAGTTTTACATAAAATTCTTCATATAATTATTTCCAATTTTTAATACTTAAAAATGTTTCTGTCTGTAGTGATTTTTCTTCTGTTAACTAAGACAAATAGACTTTTAAACAGTGCAACACCTGTGATCATTCACCCATCTATTCACCCACCCGTCTGTTTCTAGAAATTTCTTCATATATATATAAAACTTCATAAGTATGTGAAAAAAAAATAAATGATGGTAATAAATCATTTTCTGTTATTTGAATACTTTTATTTCTTGTTTTAAAGATTTCCTGTATTTATTTGAGAGAGAGAAAGAAAGCACAGAGGGAGAGTGAGAGGGAAAAGCAGACTCCCCATTGAGCAGAGAGCCTGATGTGGGACCTGATCCCAGGATCCCGAGATCATGACTCGAGCCGAAGGCAGACGCTCAACTGACTGAGCCCCTCAAACACCCGTGAATACTTTCAGATGCAGTAAGTCCTCTTTTAAACCAGAAGAGATGTGTCTCCAAAAGCATTATAGATAGATATCAAATGATCTATCATGTTAAATGTCTAAATAATGTACATAATTGTTGTTTATTATGTATTTATATGTATTCCTCATCAATTAATAAAGTCTTTCTTATATACACATATATTATTATATCCATATATGAACAAAGAAAATGTTGCAAAATTATGATTTTTTTTTTAAAGATGACATAAACCAAGAAACTTGTAGATCCTAGGACATATGTAAAATTGGGGGAAAGTTGTTGCTATTTATTTTATTTTATTTATTTTATTTTTCTTAATAAAATTGTTTGTTGTAATATAAACTAAAAACTTCAGTTTCCCAAAGTGAAACAATTTGTATTATTTTATATTTGTACTCACCTGGACTCTTTCACTCTGTGTCTATGAATAAGTTCAATAGATGTTGTTAAAAATGTCAGCTATTGGGCACCTGGGTGGCTCAGTGCCTTCTTCAGCTTCTGCCTTCAGCTTCTGCTTTCGGCTCTGCCTTCGGCTCAGGTCATGATCTCAGTGCCCTGGGATCGAGCCCCCACTGGGCTCTCAGCTCAGCAGGGAGCCTGCTTCCCTTCCTCTCTGCCTGCCTCTCTGCCTACTTGTGATTTCTCTCTGCCAAATAAATAAATAAAATCTTAAAAAAAAAAATACAAGCTATTGGGCACCTGGGTGGCTCAGTTGGTTAAACAGCTGCCTTCAGCTCAGGTCATGATCCCAGAGTACCAGGATCGAGTCCTGCATTGGACTCCCAGCTCCATGGGGGGTCTCCTTCTCCCACTGATATTCTCCCCTCTCATGCTCTCTTGCACTCTCTCTCTCTCAAATAAAACAAAACAAAACAAAAAACAAACCAGCTATTCATGAGATCCTTTCAATTTCTCTCACTGCTTTCCAAATATCCTACTTTAATAACCAATTATTATATTCAATTTTCAGAAGCTCAAACTGGTGTTTGATTTTACCATATATAAATAATATGAAACTTACTAGATATTTAAATAACTGATTTGCCAACCTGTAGTTTAAAATTATAGGATGAGTTTGTCTAATAAATTTGGCCACTTAACTGTTGAATATTGTTATTGGGATTACTATCTATTTTCAATGCTTTATTATTATTTCTGTTGCAGATATAAATTTGTCTGAACTCTTGTTACTGCTTCTGCTTTCAGTTTCTTCTTACTATCCTTGAAAGAGCATAAGAATTTTAGTGTCATTTTCTGTAATTAGATAAATATTTTACAAAAATCTATGAAACTGACTTCTGTATTATTGAAATTTCTTGATACTGCAGGAACTGAATGTCCTGTTTCTGAATAAAATACAGTTTCTTTGAAATAAGCTGGATATGATATCAGTGAGGTGAAACATAGATTTTAAAATGCAGGCTTCCCATTATAATTGCTATTTAATTCCTTCTTAGGACAATGAAAATACATTGTTTGTGATTGGAGGTCTTGCTGACTTGGTCTCAACCAAAAGGTCATCTGTAAGATGAAAGACAAGGAATGTCCCATATTCAGGACAAAGAAATACGCTGTTATAAATAATGAATGATTCTTTTGAGTGGTTAGTCTTTGTTGAATGTCAACACTAATATTGCTAAGCAAGTAGAGTTTTTTTTAGCAATGCTTTTGTCCTTGACTTAAAAGAATAGGCATTTACTGGCACTTTGTTTAGACTTTTTATTTTGGCTTTTAGGTAACTCGACAACTTGTTGACTCATAAAGTTGGAGGGGACCCAAAAAAGCCATGGTTTTACTAAGACATACTAGTTATCTAATTGGTGCCTGGTCAAAATTGTACATTCTGTGCAAGCAGTGCAAGTTCAAGTTAGCTTTTCTTTCTCGTAGTAGATGAGTATGAATGTATCTGTGATATTCATTATATATGTGTGTGTATACTTTTTGAGTTTATATGTGTGTGTGTGTGTGTGTGTGTGTGTATAACATATACCCTTTTTAAAATTGACATGTAATGTTATTATTTGCCCCAGGGGTACAGGTCTGTGAATCGTCAGGCTTACACACTTCACAACATTCACCATAACAAAACATATATACTTTTTGAGTTGAAATAAGATCCCCTGTATACCCTAAGAGATATGCCTTGAAAAGCATTACAGATACAAATAGTAAATGATGCTTCATTTTAAATAAGAATAATATAAATAGAATTATTTAAATTTTTTGGTATATTTAAAATTTAAATATAAATTTAAAATTATTTAAATTTGAATGTAATCATAATATTGTAAGCATGTTACAGACTATTTATGTATGTGTGTGTATATATATTATATATGTCTTATATACATATTGTACGTATCACCACACACCCACATACTTATACAGAGAGAGGGAAGGAAACAGAATCAGCCTCTCTGTGTAATGGTATCTGTAATAATGTCAGAAGCTTTGAGGAGATATTTTCCATCACGTGGAGTGGGGTGCAGCAGAAGCCAGTCTGCAGGAAGAAATGCAATAAAAGGAGATGTGTGATGAGGCAGAAGTAAGACTCTTGCTCTTGTGTCTCCAGCAGCATTTAGATTGATATTTGTGCAGTCCAGAGCCTCTGCTACCTTCCCTGCCATGCCTGAAAGTCATTAAGTTCTGAGAAGGTAGTCTTGTAACCTTTCAACAGACCTTTTCTTTTTTGTACAAGCTCTCTCTACATAAAATCAGAGTCCTAGCTAACAGATTTGGGAAGAAAAACATTGCGTAAAGGACAACTAACCAGTTATTCTTAAGATGCTTTATCTGCTTACCTGCTTCAGAATGCTGCTGCAAAAGAAAATAGAGTGCATTTTGGGTCCAGGGAGAAAGGCTTTATGGGCTTGGCATTGCATGACATTTAAAGATGACTGACTTCTGTGAAAATGCTTTCATCAAAGCCGCTTCTAATGAGCCACAGAGATAACTAACTGTTGGGGATTATTGCTCTCTGATAGGCTCAGTAAAATATATGGCATTGTCGTTTCCATAGGTTTACAGCCAGAGTCTGTCTCTGTAGTAAGAGGATTTGTTACTGGTTTTTCTGCTTAATCGGCTTTTCTCCAAAAATGTAAGGAACGTTTTGGAAACTTCGCTTTGACAGAGATAGAACACAAGAGCTTTTTAAACTAGATATTAATGTTTATTATGTATAAATAGCCATGTGAAAAACGCCCTGACCAAAATTATTAAGAAATTAAGATCTTGAGGGATGCCTGGGTGGCTCGGCCTCTGCCTTCAGCTCAGGTCATGATCCCAGTGTCCTGGGATCAAGCCCCACATAGGGCTCCTGCTCAGTGGGGAGCCTGCTTCTACCTCTCCCTCACCTGCTTCTCCTGCTTGTGCTCTCTCTCTCTCTCTCACTCTGACAAATAAATAAACTTTAAAAAGAGAGAGAGAAAGGGGGGGGGGAGAAATTAAGACCACGGTAAGAAATCTGCTGATTTGATTCACATTTACTTATGATTTGAATTCTGAAATCCTGCAGAAAACAGGTAGTATTAATTTGCATTCCAGATAGGTAAATCCCATATTGCCCATGGTGAATAATAAGATATTCTGGGGGTGCCCGGGTGGCTTGGTGGCTGAAGCTTCTGTCTTTGGCTCAGGTCATGATCTCAGGGTCCTGGGATCCAGCCCTGCATTGGGCTCTCTGCTCAGTGGGGAGCCTGTTACACGCACCCCCCAACCCCACCCACTGCCTGCCTCTCTGCCTACTTGTGATTTCTCTCTCTGTCAAATAAATAAATAGAATCTTAGAAAAAAAAATATATCCTCTAAAACCCCTTAACAACAAAAAATGTTGGTTTCATTACAAACCATTTAGATCTAGCTGGGGAAAGAGTGATTAGAAAGTGATCTGAGTGAACTAGAAAAAGTGCCCTCATTTTTAGTGACCATATAGTGTAAATACGATGTGTATTTCTAGTATAATTTTTAGTTAATGTCCCCTTTCCAGCCCTTTCTACCCAAGCACAGCACAACTGATGAATATGTAGAAACAAGCTGACTCTTTTTTCTTTTTATAACTGAAGCTACCTTTTTTTTTTTTTTAACCAATTGACAGACAATTTAATTCAACAATATTTACCAGGCACTTAGTATGTGCCAAGAATTGCGCTTGGCACTGGAAACATAGAATGGAGTAAGACCCATAATTTTCCAGAAAAGATAGACACATAGACTGGTAATCATAATAGTTGCAAGAGCTCTTCCCGAGTCGCATGACAAGGTCCTAACAGAATACAAAGTAGAGAAATTTAACTGAGGCTCCAGGTTCATATGCAGCTTTCTGGAGGAAGTAGCAATTAATGGGGGGAGGGGTTGGTTAAATGGGCAAGGAAAGACCATTTTATACATTCCAAAGAGCACACCAAAAGCAAAGTCACAAAAGAGACTATTCCTGGAACCACAAGCAATTTTGTGTGGTTGGAAGACAGGGTATCTCTATGGCAAGGAGGAGAAATGAGACTAAGAAGAGAGTTCGAAGTGTCTTGTGAATTCTTGGTTTAATCCGAAAGGCATGAGGAGCCATTAAAAGGTTTTATGTTGTGGGAAGAAGCGATAGCATTGGAATTTCTAGGCAAGATATTTTTTGTTATTGAAGTATAAAAACTAGACATAGAAGTATATGTACCAAAAGATCATAGCCCAGTAAATTACTTCAAATAATTTAAATTATTTTTTTCAAGATTTTATTTATTTGACAGACAGAGATCACAAGTAGGCAGGGAGGCAGGCAGAGAGAGAGGAGGAGGGGCTCAATCCCAGGACCCCGGGATCACGACCTGAGCGGCTCAGTGAGTAAATTATTTCAAAGTGAACTTTACACAGGTCAAGACATTAAAATATTAGCTGAAAATTAGAACTTCTTCTTATTTTCCTTTATAATCTTACCCCGTACCCTCCACCCCAAGGTAACCACTACTTTAACTTCAAATGCTATACATTTTTTTTCTAAAGATTTTATTTATTTGACACAGAGAGAGAGGGATCACAAGTAGGCAGAGACAGTTAGACAGAGAGGGGGAAGCAGGTTTCCTGCTGAGCAAAGAGCCCAGTGCAGGGCTCCATCTCAGGACCCTGAGATCATGACCTGAGCCAAAGGCAGAGGCTTAACCCACTGAACCACCCAGGTGCCCCAAATGCTGTACATTTTTAAAATGTTATACAAATGGGATCATCCAAGTATTCATCTTCCTCTGTGATTTTTTTTCACTCAAAATTTCCTTTTCTTCTTTATCCAATTGGTATGGTAGCTGTTGTTCATTAATTTTATTTCTGTCTAGTATTCTATTATATAGTGACTCTCCATACTATACCTCAATTTATATAACCTTTCAACTCTTTTTTTTTAAGATTTTATTTATTTATTTTACAGAGAGAGATCACAAGTAGACAGAGAGGCAGGCAGAGAGAGAGAGAGAGGGAAGCAGGCTCTCTGCTGAGCAGAGACCCCGATGTGGGACTCGATCCCAGGACCCTGGGATCATGACCTGAGCCGAATGCAGCAGCTTAACCCACTGAGCCACCCAGGCGCCCACCTTCCAACTCTTTTTTTTTTTTTTTAAGATTTTATTTATTTATTTGACAGACAGAGATCACAAGCAGGCAGAGAGGCAGGCAGAGAGAGAGGGGAGGAAGCAGGCTCCCTGCGGAGCAGAGAGCCCGATGCGGGGCTCGATCCCAGGACGTTGGGGTGATGACCTGAGCCGAAGGCAGAGGCTTTAACCCACTGAGCCACCCAGGCGCCCCCACCTTTCAACTCTTGATAAACATTAAGCATTTTTCTAATCTGGAGCTAATATAGAATGCTGCTGTGAACATTATTGGACATAACTTCTGAGTCATGTAAATCTATTTCTGTTTGTTACAAATCTAGAAGTGGGGCTGTTGTATCTTGTTCAAAGTCAGTGTATTATGTCAAACAGATTTTAAAGTGATTGTCCCTATTTACATTTATACTTTAGTTAACTGTGGATGAGCTTCCAGTTGTTCAGCAACTTTGCCATTATCTAATATTGTCTTGTGTATGTGTTTACATATCAACCTTGTTGATGGGTTATAAGTGGTATCCTGTAAGTTTCGATCTGTAGTTCCTTGAGCAATATCAAAGTTTTTTTTTGTTGTTGTTGTTGTTGTTGTTTTCCCATTTGGCTCCCTTCTTTTATAAAGCGCTGGCTCAAATTTCTTACCTACTTAAAGATTTGCCTTTTTAGTTAATGAAAGGTCTTTATTATTTCTTAAATATGAGAAACATTGTCAGTTATATGTCTTGCAAATACAATCTCCCATTTGGGGCTTGCTTTTTCATTCTTTCTGTGTATCTTTTGATAAAAAGAGTTATGAATATTAATGATTTTATGTTTTCTTGGTGTTAGATCATTTTTTTTTTCTGTTTAATGGACCATCCCATGCCACAAAGTCATACTTATATTTACTCTGGCATATTTATTTATTTATTTATTTTTGACATTTCTATTTTTAACTTGCATATAGAGCATCCAGTTGGGGTTGATAATTGTGTATGTTGTCTAGTAGGAATTATACTTTTTGTTATTAGCTTATTTAGTCCATTTGTTAGTTAATTTACCAAGCATCATTTATAGAAAAGACTGCTTGTTCATCACTGTTCTGTAGTGTGAAATTTTATCACAATCAGGGCTCCATTCTTATGTGGTTGTAGTTCTGGACAATTGTAGTTTCATTGGCTTGCTTATCTCTCCTTGCAACAATACACACACACTGTGTCAGTTACTGTCATTTTATAACAATTCTTGGTATGTT